>NW_011887816.1:131758-216647 GCF_000806365.1 Fopius arisanus | reverse complement strand
TTTCGTTTTTAAAAATGTCAAATTGTTTAATTTCACTGCATATCTCCTCGATTATCAAATATTTAGTTTTTAAACAATATTTCTATTGATTTGCCATTAACAAAAAAAAAATTGGAATTATTTAAATAAAAAAAAAAAATAAATAATGCCGGGATCGAACCCGGGCCATTGGCGTGGTAGGCAAGCACGTTACCATTAAGACAACGCGCTCATTCTGAAATAATAATTTCATTAGTGGTATATATTCAATCGATTAAATAATTTTTTCCATTGAAATTCCACAAGATGTGGCTTACCCCTTCCGCTCGTTCTTCAGCGGGTTAAATTTCAATTAAACAAATAAAAAATGAAAACTATTGATGCTGCTGGGGTCACAGAAACCCCCAGAACTCAGCCTCTTCTTCAATCAGGTAGTTCAGTCAGTAGGATCAAGGACAATCGGTAAAAATAATATTTTCTTCAATTAACAATAATTTAAATAAATAAAGGAAGCATTGGATTTGATAAATTCAACGAGAAAATCATTGAAAATTCAGCGGATAAGGCAGTAATAATGTTATTCAACTCTAAAGTATTGTACATGATGGTATATATAATTCAAATTCTTTGTCTCCAGTGGTGTTGATCTCATTTTGTTTTCCCGCGAGAAAAGTTTTCGCGTCGCGTTTTGCCAGCCAATCTGGAAGTGGTGCATCCCAATCCTCCGGGGGTGCTTGTCTCTTCGTCCAGACGTCATTTGCATAATGACCTTTCAATCTGTTTAATCTCCGGACTTTTTCACTGGCCACGAGATCCTCCTGTTCGTAATTGTTACAGCAATAAATAAAATGTCGATGAAAAACAAATAATAATTTAAACAATTCCCTCACAGCTTCAATTAAAATGAAAAAATACATAAAACCTTACATAAGACTGTTGATCCCCGGATTTCTTCCACTGGATGCATTTCTCGTAGTCGACTTTCCACTGGGTGCAATCGGCGACCTCCCCCTCGACGAAGATCTGATTGAACTTCCCCCTGATGGAATTGCAGACTCTGTACTCCGAATAATACATATCACAGGGTCTCAGCTAAAATCAAAAACCAAAATTTAACCTCCGAAAATCGAAAAAAACCTCTTCACCACGTACCATCCACTCGTGCGGCCAAATCTTCTCCTCAGGTTCGTCATTTTTCTGATTACCCTCGGGTCCCGTATTTTCTCCAGGTGTTTCGCTCATTTTTTTATTTATTTCTCTATTATTTATTTATTTTATAGTCTCACAGACAGGCCACAGACACTCGTGCAAACTCCCACTCCCAAAGAGCTGACGTTTCGGTTGAAATCTTGTCGAGGTGCAATGACAGTGTTTTTATCATCCTCTGCTCGTCCCCTGGAGTGATTTTTCACGATTGCAACAAGTCAAGATCTCAACAATAAAGTGAGCAACAATTGCAAATCGATTTCGAAGGTGATTATTGAATTTTCCCTCGAGTTTCAATCGATTCCTTTTTTTTCAGGTTAGATATGAAATTTCAGGATGACTCCACTACTTCTGGTGTTGCTCGTCTGCCTAGTCATCTACACCAGCTTCACCTGGTAACAATCAGGATTCATCAAGAATCATAATTACCTCCGAATTCTTCAATTGAATTTTTTTTTTAAGGATCCTTCCTCGAGGTGTTGCCTGGCTGGTGAAACGTAAATACAAGATTCACCTCCGAGTGGGTCACATTTCCCTTCCCTACTTCATCCTGAGGGACGTGATAATCTCGAAGAATGGATTTACAATCGAGATCGAGGAGATAACAGTGCGGAGTAGTTTATTCAGCAGCGATGTGGCTAAACTCCTGGCAGTGATGATGCATGATGTGAGAATTAACAAGGATGTGCCGGTCTGTCCCACCAGGATGAACCAGGTGAAGAGCAATCCAATGGACTTCAGGAACAGGAAGGTGCCACCGATGATAATAACTTTTGTCCAGTTCATGGCTGTTCACATTGAGAATCTCAATCTACTTGCCCTTGGGGATGGCTGGCTCGCCAATGGCAGTGCTGAGAGTCTCAGTCTTGATGGGAGTGTCGTCCACGGGGCCAGGACACTCCTGGTGGGGGCAACAGTCGCTGGAGGGGCTATGAAACTCCTCAGGCATGCCTCGGACGCCTGTCTCTCACAGGTGATTTTTTTTTCACAATATTATCCCCTGGTGATCAATAAATTCATTCATTCATCATTTATTTATCCATTCATTAATGATTGTTGTAAATTTATTGAAAGGTGAGCTTTGCTGGGAACGTCGAGGCGACAATTCAGGCCCAGGGTGAACTCACCGTCGAGGTGAGACATTTTTTCACCTTTTTATCCTTTTCTGCACTTGCTCAGGGCTTATCTATGCACTGGATGTTGGAAGCATGATGATTTTTTTTTTTTTTTGGAATCGTGTTCTTGTAGAAGTTGAATGTGGGAGTTACACAGTGCGAGGGCTCTGGAGGTCTAGCCCTTGTTCAATTTGTTAGGGACAGGAAGTCAGGGGGATCACCTCGCGAGGACGACCTCCAGGATGGCAGCTCTCAGGAGATCCTGGCCAGGCTAACACCAATTATTCCTAAGGTAACCTGGAGACTATTCCTGTAGATTATTTTCGTTACTGCACTGGTAGGAAAATTCTAAAACTATTTTCATAGTGAAGATCATTTTTACTTGGAGAAAATTTTTCAGAATTCGCGATTTCTCAGGGATTTTCACTATTTGATTTTTCATTATTCCAGTAGTCAGGGTAAATCAATGGTTTCTCTCGATTGTTCAGGATTTATCAATGAAGATCGGAAGTTCGTCGATAATAGTGGGACGAGAGGACCCAGTGCTCACAGGTCTGGAAGGTACAATGAAGAATCTCCTGGTGACGATGAGATTTTCTCCGGATTCCGGGCAGACGTCGTTGTCACTCAACCTGGAGGGTCTGTCAGTTCGAGGAAAGCTGCCAGTCCTGTCCCTGCACTCTCTCTCGATCTCTTCAAAACTCAGGGACAATACCCTGACGATAGACACACGCCTGGCGACTCTCTCCCTGACATACGACCATCGAGACTGGGAGTCCTTTCTATCAGGCCAGCCCCCAGGGATTCCAACATCGAGGGTCTCGTCACCCTCGAGAATTCCCTGGATCAAAAAAATCAAGACTACAACAGACCTCCAGGACGGTTCACTGGTGGTTCGCCTGCCAGAGGTGCCAGAGGCCTCCCTCGGGGTCTTCCACATAAACCTGGAGCTGAATCGCCTAGGCACCGATCCCCAGGACTGGACGACAAAACTCCTGATAGAATCCCTGCGATGCACTCTCAATGGTCAAGATCCTGGCATCCCCAAGACCACTCATCACTGGGGTAATCCATTGTCCGTTGGAGTTTTAGTTGCCACAACCCACAAAAATGCCGTTGGCATTGCAATGGACGCCCTGAGGGCTGAGTGGAGTCTCGAGCTCGGGGAATTTATCCAGCAGTCCCTCAGGTACATTAACGATCACTGGAAACAACCAGCCACCACCCTGGAGCAATCACCCAAGGACAAAGAGAGAATTCTCCAACTCAAGATCAAAGTATCCAACTGCAATATCTTTCTCATCTCCGAGAGTGGCCTCTCGGTGATGGTACGTCTTGACTTTGCCAATATCGAGCACAACGTCAAGGAGAGATTCGTCGGTGTTGCAGAGGGTGTATCCGCCATCACTCTCAATCGTAATGAACCTACCGTCTGCGAACACGCTGAGCACCTGAAAGAGCCATTTCTCTCCATCAGAAAGTGCAAGGGTGCTGTCACCTCAGAGGCAATCAACGTCAGTGTCAATGCACTCAGTCTCGTCTGGAGTCCCAATCTCCATCTTCGGATTATGCAGCTCTGCAGGGAGTCCTCGGAATTCAGGAAGGCCTTCGTCATCGACTCGCCTGACGAGAGGAACAGCAAACACAGGACCATTGACTTCCTGGGAACTGGTGGAATAACTGTGACTCTTGATATTGATGCACAGAGTCACTACGTGGAGCTCTTCTCCGAGGAGCTCAGGTGTTGCAACGGCGAGTGGAGGTCGAGCTTTATCAAGGGATCCCTGGACATGGTTGATATAATTGCCCTGGAGGGGTTGGAGTTCGTTCGTCTCGATGAGAGCGATGAGGTGAGACTGGAGAGGCAGAACAACGAGGACTTTCAGGTCGATTGGAATGAGACCTGGGCCCTCAGGATTGAATCGGCAAAAGCATGCTTTCCGTACGAGCACTCCTTCGCCGAGGCAATCCAAAATAAATTATTCTCCCTGAGGAAGTGGCTCAAGGAAATTCACTCGTCAGGTTCAAAGCATCCAGGCAAACTCCCCTGTGATCTAGTTATTAAAATCAAGGAGTGGATCTTCGAGGTCAGCGACGATCCCTTTGAGATTCGTCTCAGGGACAACTATGAACTCCTGGAGGACGAGTACAAGGAGAGCCTCAAGCGACAGGCAATGCTCGATACCAAAGTCAAGGAACTTTGTCGTGCTCATCTACTTTTACCCCAGGGAAAAGTCGAGGAGTTGTACGCAAGTTTGAATAAAAAAAATGCTGAGATATATGTCCAGAGGTGGAGGCAGATGCAGAGGACAGGACCTGCAAGAACTAGATTATTCGCCTGGACGATGCAGCATCTTGAGATAATAGCACTTGCCGATCCTGTTATCGATGGAACTGTCAATGCAACAGCTGCAATCGCAGAGATGGATTCTGAGTCACCCTGGCCCGAGGATGGCATTGAATTTGGAATAATCTGGGTGAGGGGAATTGCTGTCAAGTGCACCGAGTGGAAATTACAGCTGAGAGATTTTCCCCAGCCTCTGCTGCTCGTCGAGGGCCTCAGCATCTGGGGTAAACTCGCTGGGGCTGAGATGTTGGCACCACCTAGGGCTAGGAGAACTGTCAGGATCAGAGTTGGTGCACCCTGGGAGGACATCGTCGTCGAGAGGGGCATGACATCATTAAAATATTATCACGATCTCAATTGGGATATTGATAATTTCAGATACGCCTTTGGCCCGTGCTGGGAGCCAGTGATAGCCCAGTGCAACTTGAGCTTCGAGAAGATCCTTCATCCGAGCCGAGATCCCAGTCCACCCCTGCCCTTCTGGGACAAAATGCGTCTAGCCCTTCACGGTCGTCTCACCCTGTGCGTCAAACAGCTGACGGTTCTGTTGCACGCCTCCCTGGACCCCTACAACACCACCGAGGAGATGGAGCTGACGTGGTCGGGTCTCGAGCTCGACTGGACCCTGGGAAAAATAATTATCAAGGGTGATCTCAACGTGTACGTCAGAACAGCGAGTAAATACGACGACTGCCGTCTCCTGCATCTCCCCAACATCAGATTATCCATGAAGCTGACTTGGGTCTGCCTCGGAGACCCTCGGGATCATCACGCAGCAATTCCCTGCGCCCCAGACAGACTCCCCGAGTACTCCAGCAATCAGGAGCACGACTCCTTTAGGGCATTCAGATCCCAGAATATAAATGTCAGTCTTTCCCTGGAGACGAGGCCCACTGGTTCTCCAACAGTCGTTACACCAGCGCCAACAGCTGTTCTTTATGGTAGTACCCTCCGGTGGTTTGAGAATTTGAAATTTATCCTGTCTGGAGCAACGAGGCCCACGAGGAAGGGCAATCTCTTCAGGAACACGAGACCGAGGAAGAAACAACTGAGTCGACATTACAAAAAGGTCAGGCTGACACTTGCCTTTCACCAGTTTCACGTGAGCTACTGGATGTCATTCGCCATGCAGAGGGGCTTCGAAGTCACTGGTGGACGTGTCGCGTGTTCATCAGAGCACAATCTCTCGCTTTACCCAATTGACGATGGACTCATCCATCGACCGAGAGCCGAATGGTCCATCATCTATATGAACTGTGAACTCAGTGATGCTGAGATCTGGCTGAAGAGTGCACTCCAGGAGGAAGAGGAGTCCGCCTCCCTCCGTCAGCCAGTGGAGAAGTGCTACTGCCTGAGTGTGACGAGAGTGAGCTACGGTAGGGAAGCCCTTGTCGCTGGAATCAGTGGGGATACACCAACCCATCGTCTAGTGGTGCACGACCTGAAAGGCGCCTGGACGAAGACAAATCGAGACGTGGCGTTCGCTCTCTTCGATTCTTTCATCAAGACTCAGCAGCTGAAGAGAAATCTATCGACAGCTGCTCTCAAGGGTTTCCACAGGAGCGAGAAAACACCCAAGAATACCAGGACGAGGTCCATCGAGGCTGTCATAAGCACAACTGGTACAACTCCAGGTACCACAAGCACAACAACAACCACCACGTGCACCACAACCACCACTACGAGCACCAGTACAGCATCCAGCATTGCATCCACGTCGTCAGAGGGGAACCAGGAGTCCTCGGTGGTCAAGTCCCATCAGAGTGAAGCTGCGGGCATGCTTCAGCGATTAATTGCTGAAGCTGCTAATAAACCTGTCGCCTTCAGTGATGACTTGTCCGTTCAGACGAGGGGTCAGCAGCTCAGGGGCTTGGCTGCGTGCAATCAGGATGATGTACTCCATAAAAACTGGCTGATAGCTCTGGTCAACTCTCAGGTATTACTCAAGGGGATCGAGACCAAAGGATACGTGATATTGTCGGCTGCAAAGGCAGAGATACTCCAGAGAGTTCATCGTCCAGTCTGGAGAGAGAGAACTCTTGTCTCGAAGACGACGTGGGTTGGATCCCTGGAGTGCATGCAGTATTATGCAACAGTGTCAGCTAATATCGATGATAATATCGATGACAATAATATCATGTGGCTGACCCTGGATAATATCCAGGAGAAGGACTCGGTGACAGTGTCAGGATTGCCAGATGTACCAGCACTTGTTGGTTCAGGTCAGAGTGTCGGTGGTGTTGTAAGTCAAACTGTTGGAGGTGGTGGCGGCCTCCAGCATCAACTCCAGAGAATAGTCTCGAGATGTAAATGTGAATTTTTCTACGTGGGCTATGGCCAGGCCCTGGACGAAGTCGAGCTCGAGCAGATGCCACCACCACCCCCCGAGGAAGTCACCCCCTGGGAGCGAAAGGATCTCTCAGCAGCCGATGCATTCACCCTGATGCACCACGATCTCGACGTCTGCACGAATTCACTGCAGTACGCGATGCTCCTGGACGTTGTTAATAATCTCCTGCTGTACGTCGAGCCCAGGAGGAAGGAGGCTATGGAGAGACTCCAGAGGATGAGATTCCAGCTGCAGTTGCACTCTGTCGAGGACCAGAAGAGGCCAATACAGCAGCTTCAGAATACAGTCAGAGGTCTTGTCGCTAAATTGAGAAGACTTGAGAGGGAGACGTACCTGGTGCAGAAGGCACTCGCTGAGGAATCGAGCTCCGACCTTGTAGCTGACATCGAGAAACTCGAGGCGAGGGTATTCGAGTGCAAGGAGTCACTCGGCGCTAAAGCTGAAGAACTCGATGTTATGCTGAGTTGTTACAAGGAGACAACAGCACCAGCTGCTGCATCAACGAGTCTCAAGGATAAACCAGCAGCTGTCGCTAGAGCTGCTGAGATTTGCTTCAAGCACGCACAGTGGAGACTCACCGATGCCGATGGACAGCTGGGAATCGCGGATTTAATTCTCACGAATTTTCTTTACACCAAGACCAGCAAGACCGACGACTCCGTCGAGCATCTCCTCGAATTGGGTTACGTCAGGATGACCAATCTCCTACCCAATCAGATTTACACTGAGGTACTGGTGCCCACAGAGCTGCAGAGCAACATGCCAGTGGACAGACAGAGAGCCCTCAGGGTCTTCTGCAGGGAAAAAGCACCTGTCGCTGGGATATCCGTGAAGGAGCACTTCGAGATCAACGTCGTACCCCTCACCATCGGTCTCACCAAAAAATTCTTCAATACCATGCTGAAGTTTTGCTTTCCTGAGAGAGATCCCGATGGTATCGAGGAACCACCTGCACCCCAGAGAGACTCCTCTTTCTATGTACCCATCGAGAGGAGGGATGACGTCGAAAAAATGAAAGAGAGAGCTGACAAGAACAAATTATTCATATACATCAAAATACCTGAGGTACCTGTCACTGTTTCGTACAAGGGTAACAAGGAGAAGAACTTGGAGGACGTCAGGGATTTTGCACTTGTAATTCCAACACTGGAGTATCACAATGTCACCTGGACGTGGCTCGATCTTCTTCTGGCAATGAAGAGTGACTCCAGGAGGGTCATACTCAGTCAGGCTATCAAGCAGAAGCTGCAGATTAAACCGAGGGGACCTCAGGAGGAGAGCACACCCCAGGAGGAGGACAAGGCTAGGCTTTTGCTTGGGGCTAGGCATCATCCTGGTGATGCTAGGAAGAAGAGCGTTTTTAAGTTTAAGTGAGAGAAGGCGAGATGTATTATTGATTAATAAAATAATTTATTTTTTTTTAGTTCCTGGGGAGATTTGCAATTGATCTTTGGAAAATTATTTGTTGTCGAAGGGGTAAATTAATAATTATCACTGGCTATTTGTTTTGCAGTAATTATTAATTTACAGATCTTCTAGGGGAAATTACTACCCAGTAATCACTTGTTTTTAATAGAAAATCAGAGAATTAATTAATAATTGGCAGCTAATGAATTTAATTAAGGAAAGTGGATGGGGGATTTAGAGAGTAATGAGAGGAGCTTCTGCATTTCTCTTGGCGTATTTCCACTCGTTGATGTCAGCCAGGATTCGCCTGCCATAGGCTGTGTGGAGTTCCTTGAACGTGACCTTGGTCCTCGGGATGTTTTCGGTTCTACCTGGAGCCGACCTGACACTCTGAGACCTCTGATACGAGGAGTCCGGTCTGTTGAACGGATTGTGACGCGTCCTGGGTGGTGCTTTTGGCAGATCTGCATCAGGGGAGTCGTCGGGCTGCGCTGCGTCTTCCTTGGCTGCATCCAGCTGTCTCTGGAGCTCCGCTACCATCAGCTTCATGTAGTCGTAGCTCGCGCAGGCAAGGGCTTTCATCCACTGCTCCATCGAGTCCTGGAGGTAATCACTGGCTCAGATAAATTTTAATTAATTAATCAAATCAATTTACCTGCGATTCAGCCCCCAGGACGTAGCTCCTGTTGTTGGTCCCGTGGAAGACAATTTTGAATCCGAATTGCTCCTCAGCCTCGGCGAGCTCGATGGTGCATCCCTCCAGGACAATCATCCCCACGGGCACCTTGTCCCCTCGACGATCAAAATAGAAGAGTATATTACCCTTGAGGACGAACCATCGTCTCTGGCATCCCCTGTTAACCTCACCTCTCTTCGTCAGCCACCCCTCACGATCCACTGGAGTTGCTGATGTCGCAAAAGCCACCATATTCTTCTCATTGATCTTCATGTCTTCTATTAATTACTTCAATCAACTGCCAATTGTTACTCCTGTCACAGGTGTCACAGATACCACAGCTGCCCACCCACTCACGATCAGCTGTTGACCCACGTGAGGCTAGGTACGTCCGCTATTTACATTCTTTCTCATTAGTCAAGTTTACAATTTTTTTATTTTTCATCCCTCTCAAAACACCCCCTCAACCTCTCAAAAAATCACCCCCCATTTTACCGCCCCCTCTTCGCTCATTTTTTTTTTTTAAATATCATTTTTTTATTTTCATATTTTTATTCAATTGTCCAGTCGATTCCAGTAGAAAAAAAAAGGGGGTGGGGGTAGTTTTGTGGGATTGCTTCAGTCGTTCGCAGCAAAATTCTCATTTCGGCTGGGATTTTATAATTAAAAAAAAAAATTGGGAAAAAATTCGGGGAAAAATGGGAAAGGGCTTCAACAACTACATGTGCAAAAAGTTTTTCCATCCAGCCTCGAGGGACAACTTGAAGAGAGTAATTGTTTTTTTTTTTGGGGGTTTTTTTGGAGGATTTCGGGGGTTATAGGGCGGCTTGGGGTAATCGATTGTTTGGGTTTTAGGTATGGATGGCTGAGCAGCAGGCTGAGGCATACAAGAAGAAACAGGAGGAGCTGAGGGTTCAGTATGAGAAGGAACAGGATTTGCATAACAACAAGTGAGTCTGGGGTTATGATCACACATTTTTCACAATTTTCCAGGAAATTCCATGAATTTTTCTCGCAAAAAACCAATTTTATCCGACTGAAAATCACTTCACCCGTTCAAAACCGATGAATTCATTGTGGAAAATGGAGTCAACAATTTTGGATTATTTAATAAATCGTCCTTAACGAGTTTATTTTATTGATTCATTCCAGAGCTATTTTGAGTAAAGAGAGTAAAGACAAACTCAGTGTGAATTTTATGTACGAGCCACCCCCAGGTGCCAAAAAGGAGCGTGAGAAAGAGGATAATGAACCGGAGTACAAATTCGAATGGCAGAGGAAATACAATGCACCTAGGGAGAGCTACTGCAAGGGAGACAGTGAAATAAGGGATCAGCCCTTTGGAATTCAAGTGAGAAACGTCAGGTGCATCAAGTGTCATAAGTGGGGCCACATAAATACTGGTAATTAATTAATTAATACTTATAATTATAATAATTGAATAATATTGAAATTTGCCATCCACTCATTTGTTTATTTTATATATTTATTAGATAAGGAGTGTCCGTTGTACAGTCAAGCAATGAGTGCAGTGATTCAGCCGAATCCGACGAGCACGGGCACCTCGAGCTCTAAGGAAGCCCCAGATGCCCTGACTCTGGTGCAACAGATGAAGGAAGACGGTTTGGCCTTGAAGAAATCAGCCCTGACAGCCCAGCAACATCTCAGAGTACCCCAGCACGAGGAGTTGATGGTTTCCGGGGACGACGAGCCCACGGAGGAGGAATTTCTCAATTCTCTCACGAGAAAAGAGAAGAAAAAATTATTGAAGTGAGTGCAAAAATCATTTTACCGTAAAAAATTCTAATTACAACGCGAAAAAATTATTTTTAATCTGAAAATGAAGGAGAGAATGAATAAAATAGTGAAATGGTGGATTTTCTTTAGGAAATTAGAAAAATTGGAGAGAAAGAAGAGGCGAGAGGCGAAACGTCGAAAAATCAAGAAAGAGGAGAGAAAAAGAAAGAGAAAGAAGAGGAAGTCCCGACCCCAAAACTCTTCTAGTAGTTCCAGCAGCAGTTCCAGCAGCAGTGACTCCTCCTCCGAGAGTAGTTCGAGTTCGGGGGAGGATAGGAGACGCCGCAAGAGGCGAAAACCAAAAAAAAACAGGAGGGAATCGAGTGAGGACTCCAGTGACAGCAAGGAGCGAGAGAAATCTGTGAAAAATCGGGGGGAGGGTGAGAAGCCTCATCGGGAGGAAAGGAGAGACCTTGAACGACTGTCCAGGGATCGTCACGACAGGAAACGTCGTGTCCCGGAATTTGACGACAGAAGAAACAGACGCGACATCAAACGCTCCAGAGAATCGTAGATTTTTTTACAAAATCTTCTCCGTATTGTTCCCGATT
Source organism: Fopius arisanus (assembly GCF_000806365.1). Classification (NCBI taxonomy): domain Eukaryota; kingdom Metazoa; phylum Arthropoda; class Insecta; order Hymenoptera; family Braconidae; genus Fopius; species Fopius arisanus. Next base: position 205,219 of record NW_011887816.1, on the reverse strand, counting down.
TTTAAACAATTTGTTTTATGCTTGTTTTTCATCGAATGTAAGGATCAGTTGATTTTTAAGAGAAATAAAAGTTTTATCTGAGTTTATTTGAATTTTATTTGAGTTTCCCGTTTCTACTATTTTACGAATGAGATTGTGCGATCGAAATTTTCGGAGATCGATCGAAATAATCGCCATTTTATGTTTATATTTATCATAATCTATAAAAATTGCAAAAAAAAAGCGAATTGAATAAACAGCTGCCTCTGAAGGATCGGAAAAACGAAGAATTAGCCCTCATGGTGATTTTAAATTTTGATGGAGTAAGATGGAGGATGGAGGATTGCGGGAAAGTGGTGAGGCTTAAAAAAATGCAATTAAAACAGCCAGAAGATAATATAAACTTTATTTATTCAATATTTTATACTGTCTTGAATTTATAATAATAATAATAATTATAATAATATTAATAATTATAAAGGTATCACATTAAATTAAAGAAAACGTGCTGTACATACACAAGAGGAAATAGAAACAATCGTAACGTTGATGGATTTACAATGCGTTACGCTTTCTTTCGTTCTTCATCTCTTCAATGAAATAGTTAATTGTTCGAATGCACATCTCCAATACCAGGAACGCACAAATAAATAGTTAATAACTTTTCGTTCTCTTTTTAATTACCATAAAACCTCGACTCCCCATTAATTTCTCTTTCCAATAGCAATAGTACGATAAATCGCACATTAAATCGAGTATGTAATGCACACGAGAAAAATAAGAAAACAAATGCATAAGATAGGCGATAACTATGATAACTAGGATTTCGACCTTCGTCTTTAGTACTTTCATTACTTCTCATTACAAAAACACATTAAAAAAAAATCAAAACTCAAATTGCAAATGAAAGTCAATTAAATATGAGGTAAAGGGTTGGGACTCCATAAAAATCGAAATATCGTGGAATCTAATAGAGATATCGAAATTTTTGTAGTGATCTTTTTTGCAGCCTTTACGTCGCCTTCAAAAAATGCTCTCCTCGAAAATTTCGATATCTCTCTTAGATCGCGAGATATTCCCTCCCCTTCTCATCGCAGCTAAATTTGTTTTCAAAAAATTAAAGGGAACTGATTATTCGCTCACATAAACGAGCACCATATTATTTCGAATACATCGTCAAAAGATTTGCCACGGCGTTCATATAAAAAATGTACTACAATTAATATTTATGCTTTTATCGATAGACAAAAAGGCATTTAGATTATTTACACAGTAACAGAGCAAAATTTGCAAGCGTTCATCGAGTATAAAATTCCTAAGCTCTCCCCCCTCGTTACACCGAGTAATTAAGAAAAGAAAAAAAGTAAATCGACGCAGTCAATTGAGAAAAAAGACATCAATCCATCGGTGGAACGTCCCAATCATTTAATATTAAATTCAACTCCCCAGAAATTTCACTGAAATAAAAAGCCAATCAAGCATTAATATTAATATTATTAAAATTGAATATAATTGATATAATAATATTAATATCAACACCAATTAATTTTGTCGAATATATTCCATTGGTGAATCCACTGAATAAATTCCTGGGCATTCCACCGAAAAATTGCCACCAAAAAAAAAAGAAAATTTACTCTGCAGTGATGATGAGCTGATTATCGTTGGTGGTGTCGACAGGTGATACATCCTTCTGTGGCACATCTTCATTGCCCTTGACATCCTCAGCATTCCCCTCGCAAACACCATTCTGCATCTTCCCCTTGGTGATGGCCTTGGGGGCAGTTTTACCATTGACAACACCAGTTTTTCCAGTTTTACCAATTGGTTTCTTAGCAGCGATTGAACTGGTGACACGTCTTGCCGTCGTGGTGGTTGTGGAAGTGGTAGAAGTGACAGATGTTTTCTTCAGGGTCGATGGTTTGGTGGTGCGACTTGAGGAAATCTGTTTGTTGGCAGTTTCCTTTATCTGTTTGTCAACAGCTGGTGATTTTGATGATCCTGATGTGGCTGTCACCGATAATACCCTCGTTCTGGTTGTTGTGGTGCTGGTGGATGGGGCAGTTTTTGGTCTCTGTGGTTTTGTCACACCAGCAGTGGATGGTGGAAGAGTTTTGGCAGTTGTCAGTGGTGCCTTGGGCTTTGGAGGAGCTGTCGTGGGTCTTGTATCAGTCGTTGGTTTTAATGGGGCCTTTGATGGTGCCACTTTTGGTTTGGCTTTGATATCACCATTGACAACACCTGGTGATTTTTTATCTGTGACAGATGTCTTCGTTGCTGTGAGTCTGGAAGAGACGAGTCCAGTTGGTTTGGATTTTGGTGGTATTGGTGCAACTCGTGGAAGAGGTGCTTTTGTTGGTGGTTTCGATGGCTTGGGAGGTGCTGTTGTGCCAACAGGTGCTGTTGATTTAACAGCAGGGCGTGGAGAGGGCTTCTTCGTCGGGGGAACACGTGGTGACACCTTGCTGGGAGATGTTGGCGTAGGTTTCAGGGATTTAACCTCTGGTTTTGATGTTTTCGTTGGGGGTTTTGCTGGTTTCGATGTAAGTTTGGCTTTCGTTTTCTCCTTCTCTGGTTGCGCAGCAGCTTGAGGTGCCACTGCTTGAACCTCCGGAATTGCTGGAACTGCGGGAACCTCTGGTACCTCAGTGGAAGAAATTGACTCACTCTGAACTGAAAGTTCTTCAAGTTTTGATTCGAGAGGTTTAACCAAAACCTCTTCGACTTTATCCTCAACCAGAGGAGCACTGACATCCTCGACAACTGGTGAAGGACTTGACAACTGTGGAAGCTCTTCCTCTGGTTTCAGATCCTCGACGACTGGAGTGGCAACACCCGAGTCCTTCTCCAGGGGATTGAACTGCTCCTCGAGGCCAGTGAACTCCTGAAGGGATTCGGATAATTTTATCACTGGCTCCTCAGGTTTATCAAAGGTGCAGAGCAAATCCTGGCTTTCCTGGATCGACTGGGGTTCATCTGAAGTTTCAAGTGGTGCCACACCCATCTCCTCCATCAGTCCAACCTCTGGTGAAGGAGAAAATGCAGTCTCTGGTAGACGATCAGAATTTTCGTTGATTCGATTGATTTGATTGATTGATTGACCTTCAATCTCCTCGAGATTTTCATTAATGGTCTCGTAGGACATGAGATCGAAGGTGTCAGGGACCTGGAGGGGACTCTCCCTCACCTCCGGAGGCATTCCAACGTCTTGGGGACTGGGAACGTCGGGAACCTCTACCTCCAGGGGATTTTCCTTCACTTCCGCTGATAACTCTTTAATTTCCAGAAGATTCTCAGCAACCTCTACCGGACTTTCCACCTCCTGCGATTTTTCCTTCACCTCCATAGGACTCTCCACCTCCAACGGACTCTTCTCCCCCTCCAGAGGTATTTCACTCACCCCCGAAGGCCTCTCATCCCCATTCTCCTCCCCCAGAGTCAATTTCTCTCCATTAAATCCCGAATTAATCTCCTCGCAATTAGAATTCTTCAGATTCATTGCCTCCACCTCCTGACTCACCTGCTCAATCCTCACCTCCATCGCGTGACCGACCTCCTCGATCCTCTCCTCCATCTCCTGACTCACCATATCAATTCTCTCCTTCATCTCCAGACTCACCTCATCAATCCTCTCCTCCAGCATCTCCTGGCTCATCCCCTCGATCTTCCCCTCAAACTCGTGACCCACCTCCTCAATCCTCTCCACCATCTCCTGGCTCATCCCCTCGAGCCTCACCTCCATCTCCTGACTCACCTCCTCGATCCTCTCCTCAATCTCATGACTCACCTCCTCGATCCTCTCCTCCATCTGCTGACTCACCTGCTCAATCCTCTGCTCCATCTCCTGAGTGATATTATCAAATATATCTCTCACCTGGTGATCGGGAAAGGCATCCGATGGCTTCGGCTGATCAGAGTCCGGTGATATTAAATCAGCTAGCTCAGGATGCACCTCATTATCTTTCTCATCATCTAGACAATTGCCATCCGTCATCAGATCAGCATCAGTCAAATCGTGAACTGCATTGAGATCAACTGAAGTTGTCAAGGGATTGAAATCCCCAGGACCAAATGACATTATCATCGGATCATTATCAAATGCTGAGCATGAGCTGGTGCATGAGGCATCGAGGCCAGTATTTCTGTGGTAATCGGGATTTGTCAGAAAACTAGCTGTTGACTCGTCGCCGAATTCAACTCGTGTCGATGATACGTCTGACTCGTCCAGGAGATGCTTTATCTTTTCAGGATCTGTTTTTTCAGTCTCAAGTTCACCGTTCTGAGGAGATACAATTTTATCCTCGATTTCGCTGGGCCTGTGACTCACCTCCTCCTGGAATTCACTGGGACTTGGTACCCGGATGTCGTCCATCATTGGTGATGGCTTGAGAGGTGATCCCGAGATCGGCATGTCCAGGATACGCGTTGGGATGTTTGGAGCTGGTGACACTGGGATGAACTCGGCTGCGTTTGGATTCAATTGGAAGTCCATGTCTTCGGGGGTTGGCGATGATTCCCGTACCGGGGGAGAGGGAAGAGTTAATGATGGTGGCTCGCGAATCTCCGGGTCAGTGATGATTTTTATGGCTTCCCTCCCCTCAGACTCTACCTCGCTATCACTCGATTCCTCTTTCTCTTTTTCAATCTCTCTCTCCCTCTCCTTGAGGCTATCAGCCCTCTGATAATCCCGAGACACCTGAGCCCTAGATCCCTCAGTCGTTGAATTTTTTACCTTATCAGGATCAGCCCTGTAGTAATTCCACTCGTCGTCGGAGTCCTCGCTGTCACCTACATTCTCCGCATCATGCTCATTTTTTTCACCTGTAAAAAAATTAATTAAAAAATCATTAACCAGATTAAATTCCAATTACATATTACACACCGTAGAAAGGTGAGTGCGTGGGTTGCGGTATAAAATGGGGGACTAACAAAAAAAAAATATTATTAAAATTTAAGGGGAAATCCCACGCATTGGACTAGACCAGTTTTGGTGCCCACACAATCGTGTCCTCGCACTGAGATTAATGCATTTAGGATGCACTTGGGAGGTTTGCCAAGGAAGTAGCCGACACTGGGGAACAGCTATCGACGGATACGCGCATGAGCGACGGTGTTACCATGAGGAATGGGCGTTGCAAGCCCGTCATGCAGGATGCATTCCTCCTGCTGACGAGCCTGTCCTCTAGCTCTACCCCTCCCCCGTCTGTCGTCCTTTTTATACATTTTTTGGGGGGTATTTGGAGGCATTATTCCCCGGGGAACTCCAGGAGATGATTCGCACGAGAGAGAAGTCGCTTTTTTTTTCATTAGAATTTTTTCGTTGTTCATGGAAAATTTTTATCATTTCCAAATATTATAAATATATAAAATTCATTTAGATGTTAAATTGTTGAATAAATAATTAAATGAGCGAAAGAAAAATTAGAATGAATACACGAAAAAATATTGAAAAGTAGTATTAGTGGCTCGAGGTACTGTCCATCCATCCAGGAATAGATAATTTTTGTTTTTGTTTGAGAACAACATGGTAACTGAATTCCACTGCTCATTTATTTCTATATGTGGTATATTTCTTTGAATTTTTATTTTGCCCCTCGGTACGATGGCCTCTTGTCAGTGTCACACGCTCTTCTCTCTCGTTTCACACTCACGTCGCCTCTTTTTTTTGCCGAATCCGAAGTTAATTTTACACCGACTGCCTCACTCTCAACATCAGCTAATCCCAGTCCACGCGGTTATCTCCCGTGTTAAGAACAGTCAATGTTAAATTAATCTAATCTATGAATTTTTATTGATAACAATTCCGCAATTTCTCGGACGTTTTTTAAATTTTCAATTTTCTCCTCCCGAATTTTTCCTCGATAAATCGAATTTCAAAGCACAGATTTATAAAAATTTAGACAATCACTGGGATATTCAAAATATTTTCATCTGGACGATCTCGCAGAGGAAAACTCCATTAAAATTATTTCTAGGCAATGAAATTTCCGATAAAAAAGTCTAATGACAAACAGCGCTAAAGGTTTTAGTTCAAGCGATAAGAGCGTAGTAATGTGTAAATTGAAATGTAGAAAAAGAGGAATGAGTCACACTGAGCATTCTCGACGGTAACGCGAATATCTTCAGAGTGAATCATTTTGAGAGAAAATGTCATAAGAACTTTTATCTGGGGAAAATAATTTTCGAAAGAAAGTTCTCCTGACGTTTAAATCTACAACCACTGGTTATTGAGATAATTGAATGATTATCAGGTGAAAACTTTTGAATTGAATCGAGCTCTCTACTTCAATGATGAAGTCGTAAAATGAAAATTAAGAGAAACTCCTGGTGAAGCAGGAAGCTATGAGATAATATATATATATCTTCCTCGATTCCTCGACTCACTCAAATACGAATTCCAACAGCAGGAAGTGGGCGAACAGTCCAAGGAGAACACGCGAAAAAACTTTCAACTCTCTGTAACGCCGGCTTCATTCAGATACAACCTAGAAACTCGCCTTCACACACGATCCAATTTCATTTTTACATTCGAAAATTTTCCTCTGCCCCCTTTCCCACACCCCTCACAGTTCAAAATATTCATAAAAAAAAAAAAAAAATCCCGAAATCCGAATTTCCACATAATTTTTCCGTCATCAATTCACGCATTACCACGTGGCAGCCACAGGATTGATTCCACGTGAAAATGTTATTAACATTTATTTGGGATAATTTAATTGTCTACAAAAAAGGTCCTGTGAGTTTCTCCCAAAAATTCCTCCCCCCTCGAGATATCGCAGTTTATTATAATTTTGAGGTTGTGACATCAAAGTCGATTTCTGAATCTGCTTAATTGAGAATTATCTCCATAACGATTGATTCTACGAAAAAATTATATGATCATTTTTTTTGGGTAATTGAAGGCCCTACAAAAAAGGTCCTGTGACCTCCCGCCGTAAAACCTCTCCCTGAAGAGATATTGTACTAATTAACAACAATCCTTACGACACTAAAATCCAAATCAACCTGTCATTAATTTCTAATTACCCGCAAAACGGTTAATTATCCATAAAAAAGTCATTAGAAAATTTTCCAGGTAATTTCACCCACTCCAAAAAAGTTCCTGTGACCTTTCCCCGTGGATGCCCCCCACCAGAGATATGTCGCCGAACACCCGGCGTATGAGATATTCTGAAAACCCGCCTTGACACATGGTCCATTCCACCAAAAACCGATCCCCAAATCCCCAAAAAAATCCCCCCACCTGCCCAAAAAAAAAACCTCCAACCCACCCCTTCCTCGCAACCCCCTTCACCACCCGCCGGTCAACCCTATCCCTCAAAATTAAAAAATAACTCCACGAAAAAGTCGAAAAAAATGTACCGAGAGAAATGGACCGGTAATTTCAAAAATTCTGCGCACATCCGTTTTACCCCCCCATCACCCCACCCTTTTTATCGCCACCCCCTCAATAATGAGATATGAAAAATTGCGCCAATTGGCGAGACGTACCTGACGCTCAAAAAATGGACTCGAATCCTCGTCTGATGAATATAATCTCGATTATTCTTTTTTTCTCTGAGGAATTATTTCACCCGGCGTTTTTTTATTCAATTCCTCGCACACGTCACGACAATTATTTATTTACCCGTTGACCGCGTGTGGCTCGGTTTAAGGATTTATTTTTGTTTGGGGGGGATGAAAAAAAAAATTCACGGAGAAGACGCAACGGATTTTTGACGAAAATCCTGGAGCACTGGGACGGCCTGTCTTCCTAGTCTTCCTAGCGACTGTCTCTCCCCCTCCATTCCGAGAATATTCAGGACTCGAGTAACGATTGGCCGATTCAGCTGGGATCGCCAACCAATCCCGAGGCGGACTCTGACGGACTCCACCGTGCACTAAATTTGAATTTGAATCGACGGAATTCACGATTTTTTTGGGTTTCTTCACCATTATCGACTTTTGAATTACGATTTTTTGATTGGGCGGAATGTCTGGAGTAATTGGCGGGAATTAAACAGTTTTTCGAAATATATCTGAGGTTTTTGAAATTTAAAATTAAAATTATAAACTTTTTTGGAGATTTTTCTGCACAGAAAAATTTTCAGAAGAAAATTGAATTATCAATATTAATAAAAAAATTCAGTTGAATCTTTTTATTAAATTTGAATTTAAATTTAAATAATTAGATGACACCGCAACGCCTTTTTTCCATAAAAATCCAATTAAACCCCTGAATCATCCCCAGATATTTCCCCAGAGTGTCAATAAAAAATAAAATTAATAAACGAGAGCATTTTCCATGGTGGAAAAATCCCCAGTGGTATTTTTTCCTAGGGGAAGTCTGAGACGAGAAAAATTCCGGTGTCAAGGCGATTTAATAACAGAAAAAGCCCGGAATTAAAATTGTTAAAAAGGTAAGGACGGAAATTTAATTAATTCAGAATATGGAATGTAAAATCATGTCAGGGATCTCGCCACCGCGATGGAGTCATTATTAGTCAATTAGCTTAATGAAAAAAAAAGAAAAAAAACAGAAAAGATAGCGAACGCACGAATGAGCAGGAGAACAATTGTTGCAGTGCTGAGGGGTCAAAGGGAGGGGATGGGGAAAATCTTGAGCTGATTCTGGTTCGAGGCGACAATCAGTGCATCAAGTTCACTGACTGGCACGCTTGGACGCCATCCCCAGGCCAGTATTTAATACCTGGTGAAATCTACATTTTCTCCCCCTTGAATTTTCCCGGTTTTCATCCGATTATACTGAATTTGCCGAAACCCATACGTTTTACGAGAAAAGTTCACAGGACATTTTTTGGAGACCAAAATATTCCCCACGAAAAATGTCTTCTCACATTTTTCTGAAAAATTACTCATTAATGAGATAATACGATAATTAAAGATTCTGCAATTATTTCGGCGATTACTCGCTCTGGCTGAAGGTGTCCGAGAATTTTTCTGTAGCTTACGAAATTTTCCACGATAAAATCCTATGAAATTTTTTGCACCTGATGAAATTCTCCACAAAAAAGCTGTCATGCCATTTATCTCCCACCCCCTCTCACCCCCTCCCACCGGAAATAATCCCCCACTAACAAATCCATGAAAAACCGACTCTCTCCACAATCTCCCCGTCTAACATCGTAATTATCTCCCAAACCACTTGCGTTACGCAAAAATCTGAAAAGACATTTCACCGAGCCAAGAAAATTCCGCACAAAAAACTCATATAAAATAATCCTGTAAACCCCATCCCTCCCAAGATAGTCCAACATCTCTCAAAAATCCAGAGAGACAAAAAACGTGCCGTGTGCTCTCGACGGTTTCAATCGAAAAAAAAATTGTTTAATCATTATAAAAATATTCAAAAAAGCACTCACCAGTATTCCGGTTGCCAGGTACCTGCCCCCCATCCCCCAGGAGATCCAGTGGCTTTTCGAGCTCAGGGAAGAGCTCCCTGGAGACATTGGCGAGTGTGCAGACATCCCCTGCCTCATCAACAGCATCAACATTGCTCTCTGGACCCAGGTCATCGTCATCGTCCTCCTCTCCGTCGTCCTCCTCCTCATCAAAATTAACAGCACCATTCTCGTGTCTGCCATTCGATGATTTGGTATACGTGAACTCGTCCTCGTCGAAGGCACCACCGTTATTCTGATTTCTCACTGGCTTACCAAAACTCGAATTCACAGAATTTACGTCGTACTGACCAGTTGGAGATGAAAAATACCTGTTGTCCGGCTCCATATTGTTCAATTCAACATCCGCAATCAGCGGATGATTGTGGGTAAATCGTGTTGCTATCTGATTAGGTGGCGTTAGAAAAACAACAATAACTGTTATATTGTCGAAGGAGCCCTTGTTCTTCGAGTAATCGACCAATCGCTGACTCACAGCTTCGAGATCCTCTAAAAATATTATTAAAAAACAATAATTAATCATTGATGCTCATCAAATATTTAATTACTTCTCTTATTTTTCATTTGTCAATTTATTCATGTGAACGAAATTCCGAAATAAAAATTTCTCGAGTTTCGAAAAACAAATACAACTTTTCATCGGCTAGTTTAATCGAAGAGATTGGTGTATTTACACGCGAAAATCCAGTGAGTCAATTGATTTTTCTGGTCCCCTCTAACTATGAGTAAACGTCGATGAGTCATGAAGGCAATTGTGCCAGGGGGACAATTACTGGTGAGCGGTACGTCCGGAGAATTTTTCGCAGACGTAGATTTTTCAAAAAAACATTTATTCCCCGAGATAATTGATTTATCAAACCAAGCCCTCCACTACTGATTGATAGATAATATTATTTAAATGGGAAATGAATTTTTGGAAACGTCAAAAGGGAAAATGTTGATAAAAATAATTTCTCGGTGAAAAATTATACGGAAGGTGATGGGAATTAAAAAGGAAGTGGAAGTGAGACCACAGGGAGACGTCTCGAGTGGTCGTTCTTATGTTGTGAGACAAGTCTCGTATTACAGGAATTATATTAAATTACGAAAGGGTTTTTTCCCCAGGATGAGAATCGACAGTTCATCAACGAAAGTCTAGACTTCCTGTTGAATTTTGGGGTAATGGAGTTTATTCGTGTGCCATCTGTCATTGAATTTGAATTTCAAGGGGTTCCCAGAAGGCCAGACTGTTGGGTAAACAAGAAATTACGAATTTTGGGGGAATGGATTATTTTGATGCAATAGTTCAATTTCAGAGACAATTATCTCGAATCAAGAGCTCCACAGGGCCAAGTTCTAAGGAACTTTTTTGAAGAGAATTCCGTCAGCTATCAAAAAGTGTTATGACTTTTTTTTCTGGAATAATTATTTGTTGAGATAAATGGATAATTGAAAAAAGTGGCAATTGAGGGTTTTTTTGGAACGCTTGAAATTGAGGGGGAATTTTTTTGGGAATATCTTGGAAACCAAGAGGCTTAGAGAAATCTTTGTGGGGAATTTTTTGTACAGAACTCTCCGATCTAAAAATAAAATCTTTTCACATTTTCTCATCAAACAACTCCTTCCATAGAAAAACCCACAATTACGAAAAAATTCGTTCACAATTTCACCTAAACCTTCAAAACAATTCCTCAATTCTTCCATAAATATCTCTCAACCGAAGACTGGGCGAAAAATTTATCCCCAACATTACTTATCCAGAATTTCACGCTCTAAAATCAAACCGCCCTGACATTTCCCCCCAAAATCACTCATTCCCTCGCTAAACCCCCACGAACGAAAAACCAAAAACCTTCCATTTGCAAAACCATCACTCCTTCACACCCCTGGTACGAAAAATAAAAAAAAAAATAAAAATCCGTTATTCACCTACCGAATAACCGGAAGAACGCCGATAAACCAGGAATAATCGTGGGAATTCGTGAATCACCTTGAACTGGGGGGGAAAATTTCAAATGGCAAAAATCACGAAATGATGTTGGGATGTAACGGGTGTGGCGAGGTATCGCGATCAACTGGCGAACCGGCTCTTTTCACCGAACCCACAGAGAAAACGTGGTGGGCTGTACCGCCCGTTGCTACCGCCACCACCGCTACGTGACTCACGCCAACAACTCACCATATACCTCATACCCACCCCCATTTCGCGTACATTCGCATCTCTCCCCTCCTTTACCTCCCCGCCCTTCCCCCCTCACACCTTTACCGCCCCCCCTTCACGCTCACACCGACATTTACCGCCCCCTTTCCCCCTTCGCGGCCAAAACCGCGCATTCACCGCTGCCCCTTCCTCCCTTCTACCCACTCATTCCACCCCCTTCGCCACCCCACCCCGCCCTCGCTCTCTTCCTCTTCCACTTTTTTCGCGATTTCATGTAGTCTCTGTGCATTACTTTATCCCACGAATTCCCCAGCCCCCACGTGAATATCAGAATTTATGGAGATCTCGCGATTATTGTGAGCTTGAGGGGAGTTTTCATCGAATTTGGGAGGGCCTAGCTCGGGATTGGCTGAAATGAATTTTTCAGGGATGAGAACGTTTTGAAGGGTTTTTCTTTGGGGTTAAAATGAAACCGGGTTTTTCGAAATCGGATCGGTGGATCGGGAGATATCGATATGTGCGCGAAAATGGTCCAGAAGTTTGAAAAAAAATTCGGAAAAGCGATCAAGAAAACTCCCGGAAAATGGAGAAATTGAGTCGTCGATATCTTGGGATCGGTCGAGTCGATTTTCAAAAATCTGACGTCATTTTGAAGATAATTTCCCAAGGCTCAAAATGGAGTTCGATTTTTTTAAATCGGTCCATTCAGTTGAGGATTATTGGGCCTTGAGTGAAAGTTGGTGAAGCGAGATGGAAAAATGCATTGATTTCGATTATCAATAAACGGAAAGATGAATGAAAGAGGCAAGCCGGTGGATCTCGATACATGAAAAATGTATAATTCTGATGATGGTGTACTGGTTAACCATCGGCACAAGACGGCCGAGTGGGATGCATCACCGGTTCCGTTGTCCGGGGCCTAAGAGAGGCTGCTGAAGCGGCAAAAGGAACGAACGTTCCGCACCGCGGCAGACGACGGGTATATCCGTACATCTGCGCCAGAGAATGATCGCTATAACAATCTAGCCGTCTGGGACATTCCCCCAGTCTCAAATCCCCCAACAGATAAATTAGCAACTCCAAAAATTCAGAAATTCCACTAGACTCTGGATAAACGTACAACGAAACACTTTGACCCCGATTACCTACACCGGAGTTAACCCGAGAGACAACCTCCAAGGAACTTTTTTGTCGAGAATTTCCCGGGCTACAAAACAAGTTATCTGATATTTTCCTCTAAAATCAATCCTCACCGAGATAGACGCCCAATTAACAAAAACTGTGAATTACGATTTTGGAAAACGCTGGAATTTGTTGAGATTGGCTGTTGAATATTTTCGAAACGAATAAATTTCGAGAAATTTCTTGAGAATCTTTTTTGTGAAGAATTTTCCCCTCGAAGTAAAAAATCTTATGACATTTTCTCGTGAAACCCGTCCTCCCGTGAACAACCCCATCAGAACAATCCTAGACCCGAAATTTTCCTTTTCGTTTTTCCGCCACGAATACCTTCCCCCCAAAAAAAACTCAGCATTCCATCCGCGCAATTCCAACCGAAGGTGTTCCCCATCCTTTTTGTCGTAAAATAGCAAGTTTCTAATTATAACAAGAGTAATGGACGAAGAAGCCAGAGGGAAAAGGAGAAAGAGTGTCTCCCACGTGCGCACCACATCCACTCGCACCAGAGAAAACTTTATTAAAGTATGACTCATCCATGTCCTCCACCGATATCTGAATGCTCTTACGATGCAATTCCATTAAATTAAATTTTGTTCATCACCTCTCCTCCCTCTCCCTCACCCACCCCCCCAGGCCCACCCGCCAATCAATACCATTTCCCTTTAATTAATCATCATCATTTCAACGATCGACCATGAGAAAAAAAAAATCCAAGAATAGAATAAAGAACAATAAAAAAATGTCTGAATCTTGAATAATACTTTTCCCAGAGTGATGATGTCATGTGGCAAATTCTCCCAACGAAAACAAGAGAAAAATAGATTCATCATCAATATTTCACCACGCGATATTCAACTTAAACATCTGCTACTCTCTCGACAACATTTGCAAGAAACGAGCCAACGCCCCATCGATAATCTTCCACGATTTATTATTATTTTTTATTACCACTCCCTCCCACCCCACCCCTCAGCCGGTTTTTGCTCTCTTAATTGTAAATCCTTACGTCCAGAGCCAAGGCCTAACTGTATGTTCATTATTTTTTTTTGCTCGTCTCTCGGAATAATCTTGCGATGGTTTTGTTTTTCGGTTGGATGATTCCAATTGGTACGAGGAAGTGGGTACATCGGGTCACGAGAGTGGATTGAAAAAAAAAAAATTTATTTTGTAACGGGGGTGGGAGTTTAAATGTAATAACTTGGAGGTCGACGACAATGACTCACCGCTGGAATCGAGCTGGAACAAATTCCTTACTCTAATCCAACCGAAACCATTTGCGGACCTGCTTTCCCTCGGCAAAGTGCTACTACTTTGCTTGTTTTTGATATATTAAAACCGAGTGGAGGATGAATTCCAGTGGTTAAATGTTTTTATGATGCTGGAGGTCATTTTACTCCGGAAGTACACGTCTAGGAATTTTTTTCTTCAAGAAAAATCGTCTGGAGTCGCTTTTCTATGGAAAAAAAGGTCCAGGGAAATTTTCCTTGTGAAGAAAATCCCAGGGGATTTTTTCCGGAGAAAATAATTAGGGGACGTGCAATGGAATTATTTTTCTCCAAAGAAAACTACCCCAGAATATTTTTCCGAAGAGAATTTTCCGGGGAATTCTCTCGGATTAAAAAAAAATTGAATTTTTTCACCTCCTGGAAATTTTCAAGGAATTCGCGCCAATGAATTTAAATTCAAAAATAAAATTATGGAATAAAGATAAAAAATGAATAAAAGGGAGAAAAAATGAATGAAGACTTGAATTTTCCCGCATAACGGTATGGACAGCGGTGAGCTGCTAGTGTGCGCATAAAAATTCCTCCAATTAAGAGTCAAGTCTCGTAAATGCGCGAAACACGCGTCATGAATCATTATTAAATGGTAACGAATACACACACGGTTAAAGTTTGAGGATTCCTCATCAATGACAGAGAAAAAGTGTCAAGAGAGGAAATTATAATGGTCGCGCATCAGTAAAACGGGCGAGGTCTTCAGCTCCTCCCTGAATTCCTTTGTTTTAATACCATCCCACCCAGAAAATAATTTTTTAAATCGAGATTATAGTTAAATTAAAACAAAATGAAAGTTCTACGAAAAATATTGAAGACTTCAAGACATTTCTCACAATTTTCATTCCCACAATTATCCGTTTTACCGCGTAACGAGAGATTTCACAACGAAATTAGATTCAGCGATCAACAAATAATATAATTTTTTTAAACAATTTGATTACTCACGTGGATCACGACACACTTGTTGATAAACGATTCCAGCGGCAGTTGTTTCATCGATGTGATCCCACAATCCGTCACACGCGATCACCAGGAAGTCCTCACTCCCATCGAGGATAACACATCGAATTTCAGGATCACCAGTGACGTAGGGCTTGTACTGAGGATCACCTAGAATAAAAATAAAAATCAAATGAATATCCATTTTCTCAAAAAGAACTTAAATAAAAAAATCCCTAATTACAATATTAAAATTAGGCCGCGCGCGTTATGAACCTAGTATTAATTAATCTAGGAGACTCGTCGTTTCATTTTAAATACAATCCGTCAATTGAAATTCCATTTCGCCGACCTAGACCTCAGAAAATAATAAATAGGTTTACGTGTAATGAAGTTCAATAAAATGGGGCATTGAGTGAGTGAGCAGGTGAGCGCGTGCAATTAACTATAATTATCTAATTAATACGATGCATGTGATCGTTTGAATAATGAGGTAAAAACTGCAGCACGTGCGAGCTTCCGGTTATTACCAGCTTCCGTACCGAAGAAATTGGTTTTAATATTTCTTTTGTCAATTTTTTCAATTCAATTGAAAAGACGAAAAAGTGGAATTGTTGAAGAAAATTTCCCTCAGAAAAAATTGCAATGAGAATTGTGTAATTGATGGGGGCTATTTCTGGAGCTTTTGAAGGACTGATTATTTATAATTATTATCCAAAAATGTTTGCATGAAAATTCTGGCGATTTATCAACCTGCGAGTTCCAGAGGAAGGTGCAGGAAATAAAACGTGAATTCTCATCACGTGCTGCCTATTTTCACGCGTACATAAATGGTCAAGCCTCACTCAAACTGGGGTCAATCCATACTTGGTACTGTTTATCGGCAATGACGACACTGAGAATATCTGTACAGATTTAACGCAACATTTTCAGTGGAACGGGTTTTCCACCATTTCAAAAAATTCAGTAGCGAAATTATAAATTCCATATTTATAATTTTTTTCTACTTCAATCATCGTTAATTACTGATTACTACAGACGTAAAAAAAATTTTAAACCCGAAATTTTCCACCAGCGAGTGCCTATTTCCAATCGATTCTGACTCATTACGATTTTCCCCTGAATAAATCATCATACGATGCTTTCTTCCCCCACGTGTTTTAATAAGTAATCAATGAGCGTATCAAGTATCTCGATGCGCTCTCTAGCCATTCAAATCGCTCCATTCACTGCACATCCACATACAACAGATGAATATATTTTTTATGGATTTTTCTTACCTATCGCTCGTGATACCGCGAGATTTCCGTTCACCCGCCACATTCCGTAGTGCATCACACTTCCGCCCATCCTGATCACCCTGTCTTTCTCATCCTAATAAAAAAAAAACAAAAATTTCCATTATCAACTTGAATGGCACCGTCCTGACAGATTAAACAATTGTTTTAAGAAAAAAAAAATCAAAAAAATCCCATTCTATTGTTTATAACAACGAAAAAAGAAAATTCCCGTGGAAAAATAAATAAAATATCCGAAGATGTCGACGAAGGGAACGCAATTGGACAGCGACAAGCATCTGCTGGTTTTCTCGTCCTACGAGGAGTACCTGGACTCTCTGGTGACGCCATTGGACCTGAATTACCTCCGAAACACCGAGACAGCGAGAAAAATAGCCGAATTGGGTTACAAGAGCGCAGGGGAGACCCTATCCCAAGAGGACTTCCACCAGAGGCGAGAAAAAGTTAAAGACCTTTTGTTCCCAGTGTGGAGACCCTTCACCCTGCACTCAGAATTGTCAACCTCCAGAGACCCCGTGATAACAGAGCTATCCCTGAGGGAGAGATCCAACCGCCTGGGGATCCTCTCCACGATTATTTTTGTGAGAGCAACCCCGAGCCCTGGCCTCGAGGTCTCTGGCTTCATAGATTTCGCTCACCGATTGAGAAGGGAGAACTGGCGGCCCTTCTTCGAGGGCAGGAGAAAGCTGAGACTTGGCAGGTCTGATATGTCCTTCTACAATTGGAAGACGAAGAGATTGAGTCTCAACGAGACCGATAATTACGAGCCAGTGATCGAGGAGAGAAAGGGAATCCTCTGGAAGAGCCTGGGGGACCTAAAACTCCTGGATCTAGACCCCTCCAAGCCCCCAGGGCCTGACAGCTTCAGGATGACAGTTCACAGTATGGATTACCAGCAGGTGGTGCTGTATGATCACCTCTTGAGATGCAGAAATTGATTGAGCACAGAAATATCCTCTGGGGATTGAATAAATTAGGAATTATACTCAGGATTGAAAATACTCACGACTCTGTCTGGCTTGTGTGGATTGACAAGTTGAGTGACATTTCCTCTTTTGGCTAGTGCAGCCTGTGAATCCCCAGCCCACGCAACGTACAATTTTCTATTGACAATCAGAGCACAAACAGCTGTTGCACCACTGTTGATCCCGTGATCCTGACACTTCTGGACAAAATGTGCATCAGTCGTGATAAATGCATCGCGCAGTGCTCTCTCTGGATCCGTTGGGTAATGAACACTCTCGGCTAAATACTGATGGAGATGTGCTGCACAGTAGACAGCAGCTTCTGGCCCCATATGACCATCAAATACTGCGTAGTAACTCGATGTCGAGTCGTCCTGAATGCTGAAGATTGAATTTAAATCGTGGAGAATCACGTGACGATCCTCCATCCTTCGACGACTGTTTCTTATTGCACGCACTGTTGTCTGGGGTAGAGGGTTACCTGGTGGCGGTGGCAGAAGGGCTAATCTGCTGTTCTCCAGGTAACGCTGGCAGATCTCGTTGACTTTTCCAGTCACTGCCTGCATCAGCTTCAGCGGCGCGTACGCTGAAGTGTGAAATTCAAAAGGAATTAGCCGTCATTTACCATTTTTTTCATAATTTTTTCGTGAGAATTTTCCAGGGGAATGGGGACCCCGAAATTTCATTCAGTACTCACTTTTTTCTAGAGCCCTCAGACCGCAGGCTTCGGGCTGCTTCCGGCACATTGTCTTTATCTCCTCGATAACGAGACGAACAATATGCGATTGAAGACTCGGGGGGCAATATCTGTAATTGAAAAAAAAAAATAATTGATCAAGTGATAAACCTTCTCTCAGGTAAACCCAATATTTTTCTCGTGATATTAAAAATAATAATTCGTTAAGAGAATAAAATAAAAATGGTGAAATTATTTTTTTTTTTTGAATTTTGGCGTTTCGTTTTTGCAAAAATGTACATTTCTATAATTTCGATAATTCAAAAAAATGGCGGCAATCACGACTAATGCGTAATAACGCCGCCGGACATTTCAACAGGTGTCTCGACCCTGCAGAAACGCATCTCCTCAACCTAGAGTTCTGTCAGTGATCTGTCAGTGATCTGTCAACACCTCCGACAAGAATGGCGAAGATCGTGGGAAAATATCAGCACGAAAGGAGCGAAAATCTCGACGAATACTTCAGAACTCTCGGTATACGATAAATAAAATATAGAATATAGAATTAAAAAAATTCTTTCTTGCCGATTTATCTCGAAAATGATCGATTTTGGACCGAAAATGAATGAGTCATTATTTATGGGGATTTTAATTCCCTACAAAAAAGGTCAAGTAATGTTTTTCATGGAATCGATGGTTTAAGAGATAAATTGATTGATTAGGAGTTCCTTTCATCGCTCGGAAGATGATGTCAGTATCGAATCCTAGAATCGAAATAATTCAGGATGAGGACGAGTGGACGTTGAAAAACATCACGATGATTCGAACTCAAGAGGTGAAATTCAAGTTTGGAGAGGAATACGAGGAGTTCATGCCCTTTGGGGTCGTCCTCAAGGTAAATGATCAATAAATGATTAATTTAACAACTCAAAAACGAAAGATTAAAAATGATTCGGATTTATTACGTGAATATCTCCGAATCTAATTGAGATATCGAAATTCTCCTCAGGATCTTTTTCGTAGGTCTTAGTCGATTCTGCAGAATAGGTCCTGACGAAATTTTCGGTATCTCGATACGATCCAGAGATATTCCCCGTTGAATCCAGGAGCGATTAATTTTTTTAATTGTTCCAGAATACGACGAATCTGGAGGGAGACTGTCTCGTGACGATTTCAACCGGTCCAGACGGGACTAAAGTCAATCGGAAATACCAGTTTTCAGACGATCGAATGATTCTGGTAGGTGGAATCGTTAATTTCTGCATTATCAGGGGTAATTAATTATTTATTGATTCCAGACGATGACTCAGGAGAAAAATGGAGTAACCTGCACCAGATTTTTTAAGAGGATCGAGTAGAATTTTCGAAAAGGGTGTGGTCCTGGATAATATCAATGATTAAAACCACAAGTCACCACTGTCTATTGCGCAAACGTAAACAATTCTACTCCCCCACCTTTAAACAGCCATTGTAGTACATTTTTCTCGTGAATTGATTTTTTTTTGGAAAACCCTCGTTTTTCAGAATTTTATAAATAAAAGCTGACACTCATTTCCAGGAAAATGCGCATGACACCGATCGTAATTGCGCGTTTATCTCGGTGATGGGGGGGTGTAGGAAGAAAAGTGATAAGAAATTTTAAACTGCTCATGGAATTATCTACAAAAAAGTCATCTTACAGATCTCTGTAAATATTTTCATTCTGGAGATATCGGTTGAATAAATTTGATTTTTTACTCGGCATCACGTGTCTTCTTCTTTATTATTAATAACAATTTATCTCCAAAACACGAGGTGTTAGAGAAAAATGTGAAATGGAATTATAACTAGCAGAGTAAATTTCCCACAAAAAATTTCCCGGATACATCCCTCTACACATCTCCACTTCAGAGATAATCCCACAGTAAACATCCGGAATTTTTTCTTCATAAAAAAAAGGAAATGTCATTTTCCCGTGACATTAATCCGGATATATTTAGAAAATGGCGGGTGTGAGGGGAAAAAGTGACAAGAAAATCCATGTAGCAAACGAAATTTTCTAGAGGAATCACCCCTCGCACCCCGATAAAGTCAATAGTCAATGTATAAAACTCACTTCTGATCCAAATACTGTAGCGTCATATCGATGACTTCACCGACGAGTTCGACTTCCCTGACATCGTGACCCGTCATTTTAACGGGCAGCTGATCATCAGGATTCATGCTCCCAACGAAATCCACGAGAAATCTCCTGTAGGACCCCAGGTAGTCCCCATCCACCTGATCCATGTCGTTAATTCACGCACACAATTGAGGTTAATCCATAAACAAAGGTGTGACCATGTGGCACTTGTGCATCTCGACGTTAAAAGTCACTCCACTAATTAATTAATCAATTGTTTATGTTTTGTCGAGGAATTGATTGTTGGATTTGTTGTTGTTTAGGTTGTGTAGTGTTGGGTCACGAAAAATCACTCGTTGATATGCGATATTTGTACTTTCGGTTTCTTTATTGTGTTATTTACTATTTCCCTGGCTTAATTATTGTACATATGTGCTATGTATTGTGCGAGGGTTTGTACTGTGTGGGAGTTATTGTTTTCTCCGCGTCGATTGCAAAATTTTGGGACAAGAAGTGACTCAACACGGGTTAGGGTGGGTCTTACGGCGTCGCGAGAGGAGGGGAGGGTTGAGCGGGAAAGACGCGACATTTGAATTTATTTCGTTTTGCTCGCAGGTGAAATCGATTGAAATAAAATATTTCGGAAAATTCTTATCATTTATTCTGCATTGGATTACAATAAAAAATTGTTTGCAAATCACTCATTCGAATAATCACAAATTCCAGGATCCGATTTTTATTAAAATTACCTATTACTGTCATCAATCGAGATGAAAAAAAATTATCAATCCAGAAGTCCTTGGATTTGCGCTGATAAGAGCTAAAATTAAACTCTCTTGTACGTGCGGGTGGCTTTTACACCGACTTTTTTGTCCGACAGGCGCTGCAATGAAAAATTATATAATTAATTCCCTATAATTAATTAATTAATTCTCCGGAGACTCAGGGAAAAGGAAAAATTTCGATACTCTCAAGGGGAGTGTCTCAATTAATTAATTATATATTAAAATAATTAATATTAACTCACAACATTAATCCCGGATGGAGTGAACTCGTAGACTCGAACGGATTGATTTCCATCGGGAAGATCAGTCACGGTGGTGAAGGTATTCCCATCTCTAGTCGTCAAACTCTGAAATGAAAATTTATGGAAAATTCGTATTTTCCAATCGAAAAATTAAAAAAAAATGAGAAACAAACCTTGAGGACAGCTCCATGTGGCATGGTCTCGTCGTAAGGAGTTCCCAGGGTGAATGTTGTCTTGGAGGACTTGCCCTCGTTGGCGACGACGATGGTCCACTGGTCTCCGGACTGGCTGACCTCGAATGTCGGTTTCCCCTGGGCAAATGCTCTTGCTGCCTCCACCTGGGCAGCTCCACTCACCGTCGTCAGGTACTCCTCGAGGTTCTCGCTCGACACATTCTCGTATTTTCCGACGATCGACACCATCTTCAGGGATTATCTTGCGCGCTAGTCGGTACCTCAGCAACGAGTGAACCACCAGAGGCTGATTAATCCTTTTATAACCGAGTGGTCATTATGCAACTCGGGCTGATCCTCGGATTAAACTCTTGGGATCTTTTTTCTTTTTGGTGATGTCTCACTTGTCAATTTTAATCTACAATTGCTACGTGGCTACCACCACCACCACCAATCAACAGTCGTCAGACAGAAATTCCCGGGTTGAGACAAAAAAATTGATAATTTCCCTGATATCGAGGGAATTACGAAATTTAGACGAAAAAGTGATAAAAAATTATATGTAGAATATGAATTTTACTACAAAAAAATTTCTGGACATTTTTTTCTGGCTATCTGCAGTCTCGAGATATTCACAAAAAACCACGACTTCTTTCTTTTCGGATTTCAATTTTTTATTATTTATTCTTTCTCATTTTATTCGCACAATTGAAATTGCGATAATTTCTCTGAAAGAAGCGAATAAAAATATTAAAATGAACAAAAGAGTTGTAGTTGCATAATTGAAGGGGTCAGCATCAATGGTCCAAGTTTTTGATATGAATGGAAGGTCTCATTTACGACGACAATGAGGGACATCGTACGACGACTCAATCAATTTACTCCATTAATTTATTTATTGGATTACCGAGGATTTTTTTCCAGAGGCCGCCGTCCCTAGATCAAGGGAATAATTTCTCCTTTCCCTCGGTGAATTGAACTTTACTTTGATAGATTTGATAATAAAAATTGTGGAGTTTGCACGTCACAATCTCTACCGACGGATATCTCAACGTGTGACGCACCAATCTCAAGATTAAACCGAAAATAATTAATTAATTCTCTGATCCGCAAAAATAAAATTTATCCCAGGGTTCAATCAATTTAATCAATTGATTAATACGACTCCGATGTTTTTTATTCTCATTATTCTATTTTTTTTATCATTTTATCATGTATTTTCGAAATTTCTTGGGGGAATAACAATTAAATTAAATAATAATTAAATAAAAAACAAAAAAATGTAACAACAGTCATTATTTTATTCTCACACACTTTACAATCTTAACAAATACCACATATAATCAGTTCACCGTTATAATCTCTGTATTTAAATCGTGAAAAATAAATAAACATAAATACAAAGTTTTTAAAAAATCGTTACAATTAACACATCGTGACTGTATCGACTAAGTACACTCGTGCATTTAGGTATTCCTGCGCTTATTCTCCCCCTGCATCGTGCATTAATTGCATTAATTGCATCAATTGCATTAATTCAGTTTTTGGCTAGTTTCGATGACGGCGCACCGAGAAAAAAAAATTATTACACAGAAATCAAAGCAATTGATTGATTTTTGAGGAATTATTTTGATTCTCGGGTTGATTTTTGCTTACAGCTTGCACAGGCAGAAGAGGAGGGGTATGAAGGCCCCGATGGCTACGAAAACAGGTAGCATTATCGATGAATCATCGATTGAATAGGGATCGGGGGTTCTGGGGCCGCTGGTGTGTCTGTTTCGGACTGGAGACTCTTCTTCGTCTTCCTGCATCCCGTGGTACTCCTCTGGCTCCTGGGGGATGGGTCCCAACTGAGGAACATCTGTGTGGAAGAATTTTATTGGTCAGGATAATTTTTTATTGATCATTTTCCCGATTATTCAACTCCTCCAATTTTTTACCATCAACAGTCCCTTTGATAACAGCAATAGCATTGACTTTGGGATTGTCTCTGTACCCCTTGATGAATTCCACGCGAATCTTTCCACCTAGGATATCGGACTCCTCCTCGTTGAATATAATTTTTTTCTTCTCCACCCTGAAGGGTACGACCTCGTCGTGGGCGATGCCCCTGCCGACTCTCTCGAAGATGTCAAGATCGGTTACTACTGTGTGATCACCGTTCAGAACAACATCGAAGACTTTCATGTTTGGTGAGTTAAAGTATACTTCGCAGAACTTGAGGACGAGGACGTAGTCACCATCATCGCTGATGGGGATGTCGTAGCCGAAGGTCGAGTGGTGGTATCTGATAAAATTTATTTATTTATATCATGGAGATGAGATCATTCGAAGAATTACCTTTCTGTCTGGTAGAGGATCTGGTCCATGGTGTTGACTCTCCCGATGATCAACTGCTTTCCGTAATCAGAGGCTGTCCCCACCTTTCCCATCAGGGGATCCCGCAGGTACCTCACCCCATAGCTGTCCGTATGGGTCTCACCCCCAGCATTTATAGCGTAAATCACCTCGAGACAGACGCCTTGAGGCACCTCCAAGGAGATAATCAATAATTTCAGAGTTATCAGACTCCAGACTCTCCATCTCATCGTGGAGTCGTTTCTTGGACCCATGACATCTGATTCTCGTTGGATTTTATTTCCTGACGCTCGAAGGCTTGAGTCTCACTCGCATCCTCTAGGTTAGGAAATTAATTGTTTAACGGTTCCTCAATTTAGTCTGGCCTCTGGATAATGATTTTTCTCTGGTGATGATTTTTCTCTCGTCTCCTATCAAATTTTTTCTAAAAATTCGGGGACTCACCTGGAAAATTCGCGGAAATCCAACCCGGTGCAGCCACGTATATATATTCCTGGCATATATATACTACCGTATATACCTCACCTGGTAAAACCTCCGGTTTGCCCGGAGAATTCGTGGGGGCGCTCCAGGAAATTATCGACCATCGAAATTCATTGGTCACTGATAACGGAAATCTCTGCACCGCGAATTTGAATTTTTCCAATAAAAAAACTCCCATTTATAAATTTCGAAAATTATTCATCAACTCTTAATTTAAATTGAATTGTTTATTTATAAAAAATCACTACAAAAAAGAAATTAATAAATTATTGTTTATTTAAAAAATCCATTTACCAATTTTTCATTTGAAAAATCGTTTTTGTTAAAGTTGTGAATAAATTTTTTAATTGATAAAACATTAAATAAATAATAAATCTTTACTGCAAATCCTCTTGACGTCATTATTTTATTCGTATGAATTTTCAAGCTACAAGAAGAAGTACACGTTAATTTAATTCAATAACTCCCAAACCGGAAGTTTATAAACATTCATACACATCCGTACACATACCTAAGTAAAAAATCCAATGATAAAAACCATTTCCTCGTCTATCTAAAACCAAATTTATCTACAATAATTTTATTATCAATTTTTCCCTAGCCTTTGACAATTCTCCGCACCTGGAAATATTCATAAAAAAAAATATTCAATGCAACAAATGAAAATGAAATAAATCGATTCAACAGTCTGTGAACAACAAAAATAATTAATCCATTAACAAATATATCTTAAAAAAGGCAACAGTTTTTTTAAATAAAATCTGTAAAATTATTTGCACCGTGTCCCTAATAAACAACCAATTGTTATCATTTTTATTTATCGAATTTTTAAAAAAGGAATAACAATTATAAATAATAATAGAAGAGCTATTAAAAATTGCACGTGTCTACAGTTTATGTTTAAATAAGTATAGCCTTGATTAAACTATTGCACCTGAATAAATTGGCTCGTTACATTTGTTTTTTTATTTGTTGATTTTACTATTAGTTACGTCTGTAATGCGCATTGCGGGATTAATTATTTATTATCACTTTGTTGTCAAGATGTCAATGTTGTTTTATGCCACGAGGCGCAACGCTCCTCAGACTTTTGATGCCGATAAATTGTTGTCTCTTCCTCATTTTTTTTACTGCAATTAAACAAAAATTGTTGATGAATAATAATAATTAATCGTTCATTAAATTAATTGTAAAAATGAAAAAAACGATTGACTAACCGACAACTGAAGAAAGGTCTCCAGAGTGTGGAGTCACTGCTGGTGACATGCGCCTCTTGTTTGGATCGTCCTTGAAGTCCATCATCGCCGCAGGTCCTGTACTCCCGGGGGATCTCCTCAGAGCCCTGACTGATCCTCTCCCCCGTCCAGGTCCTCCCGATGGCCTCTGCCTTCTCATCGAGGACCTTCTGCAGGTGATCAAGGGAAATAACAAGAAGATCGGGATCTCCGAGGAGTTCGGGCCTAGAAAGCGCCTCAGGAAGTCTCAACTCAGGATGAGAAATCAGGAGTTGAGGTATTTCAGTGGCAGGATAAGCCGCGAGCACCGGGAGTCGACACCTGGGTACGAGGAGTGGATC
This sequence comes from Fopius arisanus, assembly GCF_000806365.1. Classification (NCBI taxonomy): domain Eukaryota; kingdom Metazoa; phylum Arthropoda; class Insecta; order Hymenoptera; family Braconidae; genus Fopius; species Fopius arisanus. The sequence continues at coordinate 179,644 of NW_011887816.1, read as the reverse complement.
AGGAATGGCATCTCCACACCTCTCGATGAGATCCCGAAGTTGTTTGGCGGGTCTAGCGATGGCTTCCTGGCGCTGCCAATCGTTGGGTCTGATTTTAATCAATCCAGGAGTCGCTCGTCTCTTCCGGAGGCTCGTCCTGGCGTCCTCGGAGCACGTAACGAGACAAGGAGGACTGTCAGAGGTCTTGACTCTCGTCAACTTATCCTCCATGGAATTCTTCCAGACGATGGGCTTGAGGGGTGGTACATCGGGCCTCTCCACTTTGTGAGGTACAAACACCTCGGACTTGAAGGGCATCATCTCCCTCTCCTCGATCTTCCCATCCTCCGACGAGTGGTCGTCCTCGTACTGAAACACCTCGATACTCTCGTCGATATCCTTGTCCTCGCTCTTCTCCTCGATCTCCTCGATGAGCTCATCCTCGCTGCAGTCAAACTCCTCGTGCTTGAAACCATCACTAATTTGATTATCAACATTATTTACATCGTCCTCTACCATTTCGATATCATCATCGAGACTGGTGCATTTGAATCGATTGACAGAGAACAATCTCCCAGGACTGAGAGGCTCCAGGAGCACCCGGGGCTGAAACAGCTGATCCTTCTGCACCTTCTTGAGGTCCACGAAGAGTCCCTTATTAAATCCTTTGGGATTCTCCGGAGAGTTATCATCGCCATCGCCATCGCCATCGGTGTCAAATCGATATTCATCACAACTATCGATCTTCTCGATTTGACTCTGCCTCCGGGTCTTGGGGTTGTCATCGGACTCGGAGGTCACCGACGTGGAGTACGACGAGATGGAGCAGGACGACGGGGAAAACGGCACTGATGAGCCAGAGCACGTCGAGAGAGAAGAGGAATTGGTGTTGTTTGTTAAATTGTAGTCGACCCTGCAGGACATCGAGCTGTAGACGTTGCTGAGTGTCCTGGGGATCGATCTCCAGCCCTGAGCCGTTTTAGTCAATTTTATTCGATTCCTTTTGTCGTAGTCCTCGCACCGCACCTCGATGATCCTCTGCTCTCGTTGAAGGGCCCAGAGAAAAATCGGATTGACCTTCGGACGCTTCTCCACGTCCGTCTCCTCGTGCTCCAGGTGTTGCTTCGGGCAGTCCTCGCTGGAGTAGTCCGAACCCTTCTGGTAGTCATTGTGACAATAATTCCAGGATCGTCTTCTGGTGGGTCTCACCGGTCGGTGTCTGTGGTGATGGTGGTGGTGATGATGGTGATGGTGGTGATGATGGTGGTGACGGTTCTGACGATTCTGACGTCGTCGACGGGGCAGCTGGCCCCTGGTGGGGGCAGTGCTCATCACTCCATTAAATTCAAGATCGTCGACCTGATAACCATCTACTCCGAGGTGAATATCCCGCACTTGCTCATCATCGTGTCACTATTACCGATTATTACCGATTATTTTTGCGGACTTAGGTGTGGCTACCTGGGGATTTATGCCAGTCGCGTTTCGCTGGATCGATTCATCCGGAGGTTCATCCTTCGATTAAAACGCGACACCTCGTCACGATGTTCAATAATTCCCCGGGACACGCGAAATATCGAGGAGTCAATTTTTCAAACGCGCACCACCAGATTTATTCACCGATTTTTTTCAATTTTTTTTTATTTTTTTGATTTTTTTGCGGATTTTGGTGGGGGACAATTGTGCACAGGTGAGACGATTTTTCCGGGGAAATCACATAACGCGGGGGAGGGAATTTTTGAAATTTTGGAAATCGTGGAAATGGTGGAAATTCGGGGAAAACACTGGGTTGTGGTCAAATGAAATACTGATTTGTCAGAGTCGGTAGTTTCTACTTGCGTTACTACCATTACTCTCCCCCCCCCCCACCCCCTCCCCTTGACGGTGAACTCTTGTTAAAGTGAGTACATGGTATATATGTACGTGAGGAATCGTTATTGAAACGCGGGCGTGCGCAATCGCGCGAGTGCCCACTGCGCACGTCGCGCGCTACAAAAAAATTCCGCGAGTGTTTGTTGAGGGAAAATATTTATTAGCGTCTTGATGAATAGCACGAGATTTTTATGAATAAATATTCGCGACTCGTGACGCGAAATCGAGGAAATAAATGGCGCGATTTAATTAATCGCTAACACGCGGATTTTTAAATAATTGGAAAATTCAATTGAGAGCGATTATTTTTTTCAGGGATTTTTTTTATGAGGAAAATTGCAGGAGGAAAAATAGTCCGAGGGGAAGAACAATTTTTTATTTATTTTCTAATTGCAGCATCAAAATCCCAATTAATTAATTGAGAAATTAAATTAAATGAGAACAAGGGGATTTAATAAAAAAAGGATAAGATTAAATATTTATTGTTTATATTTATATTTATTGTTTATATTTATTATTTATTATCAAGTAATACACATTATCAAGTCGTTGAAAAATGGAAAGTTGAAGATTTTTTTATAAAAGTCCGACGTAATTTTCCAGAAGCATTAATTATTCCATACGTAATGAATTCTCATGTACACTGGACATACCATAATGAGAGATTAAGGAAAATCTCGATTGTCTCGAGTTTTTTTATCCCGTTACGCGTTTTAAAAATTCTCACAAGTCCTGGGAGTGCACGTAGTTATCGGGAATTCCGGTGAATAAATTCCTCTCGCTTTCAAAAATATTTTCGCAGTGACTCGATCCACTAATTCTCGACGTGTGGGTGAAGAAAATCGACATCATCTGCACGGCAGAAGAAAAATCGCCATCGCGCGTCATTTCCTCCGTCAGAATGACGCAAATTTTCCCAAATCTCTTATCTCTTATTTTTTCCTTCGAACCGATTTATTTATTTATCCTAAATAAATTAATTCACTCCAATTATTTTTTATTATCATTTATTAAATTTTCTTATTGTTGTATTCACCGTTTTTTTTTTCTGATTTTATTTTATATTTTCATTTAAATCCCCCACTCCAGGGATTCCCACTCTAGAATCTAGAGTCTAGATATAGCGGTCGCAGGAAATCACCAGAGGATTCAGTCGGTTCCACGCGACGGAAGAGATCGCACGTTTTTTTCAATTCCTCCAGAAAAAAAATCAAAATGAAAAGACAAAAAACAAAAAGATTTCCCCTGAAATGTCAATTTCCAATTTAACTCATTACATTATCATTATTTTAATTAATTAATCGAGTTCTGATCAAGTGATTCAAATAAAAGTTGTACCAGAATTTTTTAGTAGAAAAATTATTCAATGAGAAATCAAGGAGAAGGATGTGAAATAAATAATATAATAAATAAAAAGTGAGAGTTTGAGTGACAATTGAATTTTGGGAGAGGGGAATTGCCTCGTGGAATTCGGGTTTTTACGCGGGAATTCGCGGAATTTCTTGGGGAATAATTAAGACGATGATGGGTGATCAATGTGAGGGGATTGGAAGGACTAGCCGGTTTTCAGGATTTTTTTTTTATCTTCTGGTTTTGATTCTTGAAAGCACTTCCGCCTCTGGAGAAAAAACAGCAGCACCTGGAATTCATCAGATCTCGCTGGTAAGTTATATTATTAATTTATTAATTACCATTTTCAATCAGAAAAAAGGAGTAATTGAATTACAGGGGAAAATTTTTGCCTCATTCAGGTACCGCGAAATCAGGTCATCGATTTCAAAATCGATTTTTTCCCCGCCAAATGTGTATTCCATCTTTGTCGTTGAATTAATCATTCTGCAAGGGAAATACCGAGATTTTCGTAATGACCTTTTTTCTAGATCTTGATTCGCTCAATAAAAATGGTCATTACGAAAATCTCGTTATCTGTCTTAGATTCCGAGATATCAAGGTAAAACAGAGAAACCGGTAAAATCGGTTGACGAGTTCTTGTCGTGAATTAATTTTCTCGAGTGCTTACCTTCCCCCAGTAATTACCGGACACAATTATTCATCGAATTTCACACGAAAGTCCCATGGACGAATGGTCGACGTAAACCCGTCGTCTCCTTGGCCGTTGATTATTTTTAGAGTACAACTCGTTCTGAACTATCGATTCGCATAAATACACTAGATTTTTCGAGTTGGTGTCGCCAGATAAGGCGCGGCCCCTGAAATTTCGATGGCAATGATATCGATATCACTGATAAGACATGGCGATCCGCTGACTCATTATCCAATAGATCCTGATTATTTTTTCCAGAATGATTCAATCGCAGAACCATTTCGACGACTTCCGGTGGTTGGGAAATGCTGTCCGATCAACGAGATCCTGACGAAAGATCGGGATGGAAGGACTGTCTGTCGAAATCTCAATTCAACCCTCGAACCAATAATTTTCTCTCCGTACTTCAGCGATTTCAATAAAACTGGAGTTCTAGCTCCAGGAGATGAGAAGACGCATTTTGTCGCCATCGTCGGGGATCCCTGCCGATTCAAAAAGTTCATTCATTATCATTACTCATTTTTTAATAATAATAATGAGGACACACCATTGATTAATAGGATAATTAACAATAAATTAATCCCTAATCGCTGGAACCCGAGGAAGTAATGTTTTATTACGCAATTTGAAAAAAAAATTGAAGGTTTTGCCCCAGGAGGAGAAGGGGACAAATATTCGAGATCCTTGACTCTTCAGGAAGTCAGCTAATGGACTCGGCTTATCTGATTAGCAATTAGCACGTTGGAGAAGACAGTGGGATGGAATTACGCAATACGAATTTATCTTGTCTCTCAATTGTGATAAGGATATTCTTTAGTTTTTTAAATGATTATCCACGTACTAGGCTAGTTGACTCGATACCGAGATCTTTTGTGGTAAAACCCATCAATATTCAACAATAAAAAGCCAACCCAATAAATGAGAATAGCAACAATCTGAATTCTCCCTGAATTAAATTTTATTTTTAATAGTTACGGAATTTTTAAGCTGATGATTCAGGAATTTTTTGTGCTCGACTTGATGACCGGAAGAGCCTCGGTTTCTTCTTCCTGGAAAATAGACAATTCTAATAGCTATTTTCCTCGGGAAAAATCTTGAAGCATTAAACGATATTGTTTACAACAGGTACATGCTGGAGCCCGAGGTAACGAGTGACGATGAACATTATTTACTCTTGAATGGATCTATTTTCGGTCCACATCACATCCCATCGATGCTCTCTCCAGGGAGGGATTACTGTATGGAGGTAATACCTGATTTGGGACTGAGGACACTAGTCTGTTTCCAAGAAGGTAAGATTTCAAGGATGTAAGTCCAATAATTGCCATTCAAAATATTAATACGCAATTGAATCGTTTTCAGAGGAGCAGAAAAAAACTGGTGACTTTCGACTGACGTTTTATGCCTGTGGACTTTTAATTTCTGTTCCCTTTCTGGTTCTCACGATCATCGCCTACTGTATAACTCCCAGATTGATGGATGTCCATGGAAAATCCCTTTGTCATTATTGCGGCTGTCTAGCTGTGGCTTTTATCGCTCTGGCCATTACGCAATTATCCAGTAATCACTTGAGTGATGAAATGTGTATTTCGACAGGTTTGTGCCTCTTCAAATATTCCCACGATTTTAATTCAATTGGTAAATAAATATAAATAAATCCACAGCATTTGTTATTCAATTTTCGTTCGTCGCCTGCTTTTTCTGGCTGAATGTCATGTGCATCGAGACTTATATGCTCGCCAGGAGGTACATGACCAGTGGTTGCTCAGCAGCTCATGAACCTCAGCGATTATTTTTTTATTATTCCCTCTGGGCTTGGTCACCACCAGCTATCCTCATCATCGTCTCCATGATCATGGATCTGAGCCCCACTGTACCCATGACCTACATCAAACCGAATTTCGGCTCCCAGAGCTGCTGGTTCCAATGTGAGTATTCATCCTTTTATTTTATCTCAGGAATTATTTATTACTTCTGCCATTTTTTGAAGATTATTATTTGCAAAATATATTAAAAAATATGGAAATGTTCAATTTTGAAATTAAAAAAAACCACGAAATCTCATCAGCTGACGTGGAGGCGATGCCATACTTCTACGTGCCAGTGGGTCTTCTCCTGGTATCGAATATTGCGCTCTTCACAATGACAGCAGTAGCGATAACCCGTCACCAGCGAGACCTGGACCTCCGTCGACTGCGTCAGGACAGAGAGACGAATCGCGACGAGCGTCGTACCCTGGGTCGACTGAAACGTCTCTTCCTGGTGTGCCTGAGCCTGTTTTTCCTGATGGGTATGAACTGGGCGATGGAGATAATCTCCTGGTGGGCAGGTGGTGATCCCCTCGCGTGGTCAGCCTTCGACCTGGTGAACGCCCTCCAAGGAATCCTTGTCTTCGGTATTTTCGTCCTGAGAAAACCAATCAGGCACCTGGTGTGGTACGAAATTCAGAAAATTCGAGGTGTCGAGGGAGCTGAACCCGAAGTCGCCAGCATGGACCGATCACTCCTCACTGTCCTCAACATCGACGCCATCCCCTCCACCCAGAGGATGCTGTGAGGACCAATCATCGCTTCAGATTAAATTCAGAGTGTCCTTTCAGGTGGACCTGAAACTCCAGAATTCTGGAAAAAAAATCTTCCATTTCAAGTGCCTTAGAACGATTGCCTCAATTCCATTTATTTATTTATTTATTTATTTTTATATCTCAAATAATTCCATCATTTGTATTTCCTTATACAGATAATTTATTAATGATTTATGTAAATTTACCCCTGTCCTAGTCAGTATTGCACACGCAGTGCAGTGGGCGATTGCTACTTGTAAAGTAATAAAATAAAGTACATCTCATTTTTATTTCATCATCGATAAATCTATATAAAATTATGTGGACTCCATTTACCCGATGTATCTTACACGGTGAGACAAAACAAATTAGCTAAATTGCAGTAACAATATGAAGGCAGGTACCCAATTACTTTGTTCAATTACTGTATGAAATAATTAAATAAAACGACATGGCCTTTTATAAAAAAGCGATGGTTCATTCTATAGAATTTTTTCATACGTGAATTCAGCAATGACGGGATAAAATACTATCTCTTCCCCTCTCAACTGCTGAATTAATTACCCAGAGGATTACTCCCCCGGGTTCAAGCTCTTCTGTGACCTGGGAATGGTGGACTCATCCCCAGGACCCCGACGATATCTCCGGACTGAGTAACGTACACCAGACGATACATTCCTGGGGCCCTCAGGGCGCTGTCACTGAAATATATTCTCTCAGTTATCGTATTATTTCTCGCAGACGATATGTCCACGTCAGATTTTCCTCGACCGACATATTCATAAACGAGATATTCGTCGAGGGAAGTGAATCCCTCGTGGAAGAGGCCAATCCAGTCTCCAGGTGATGCCTTGAAGTCCCCCCTCAGGGTATACCCAACAGAATTCTCCTGGTCCACGATCCAGGCAGTCACTGGCTGGAATTCAACTCCATGATCCTCACAATTTGGTCTGATCTTTATGGTGAACTCTGCACTCACTGGTTTGTGATCCGACTGCACGTAATTCGGATGACTCCTGTAATTTTTTTCTACAGCTTCTAATTTAATGCCATCGTACACGTCAGCATTAACTTTGTACAAAATTCTGTCCGTCCAGGATGGGCGACGTTTGAGATCATATTCTTGCGATGAAAATTCGAATTTGTAGGTCGGGGGAAATTCAACGGCTTCTTCAGTGAATTCTCCAAAGGCATCTCCACTCTCCATCGCGATATTCAGCTGATCTCTGCTCAGCAGGCGCTTCAGCTCATTCTTTTTCACTAGGTTGTCTATGATTTCTGCTGTGAGATCTTCCCCGTTCAGACGAAAATTCAGATCACCGATCCAAAAAATGTAGTCATGGTAGAGGATATGTTGTGTTTCAGGTACTTGAAATGCATGTTCTCTGAGAATAGTATTGTAATCAGCAATTCTATCAGCAAACAGGTGATCATGGGGTGTGAGGTGGGTGTTGACGACGCAAATGTTGACACCGTACATGTTAAATCGAACACTCACTGCGCCCTTGTTACCCCACATCCCACCGAGGCCAGTCCTCGTGTACGTGGCCTCGATGTGCCTCAAGTGCGTCAAGTGCTTTCGTAAACAGAAAACATTGAGGACCAGTCCCTGGAGCCTCTGGGTGCGGACTTTAATGTAATCGTATCCCTTCAAGGACTCCTTGAAGCTCTTCGTCCAGGGATCCTCGAACAACATGTCGATCACCATATTCTGGGGTTGGGACTTCACCTCCTGCAGTCTGAACATCAAAATTATCCACCAATTGTCAAGATTAAAAACAATCTGTGAGTATGTGAATGTTTCGTAGAAAATCAAAGAATAAAAATAAAAATCCAGCAATTTCTCTCGCTCACCCAATGACGTAGAAATCAGGCAGTGACTCAGGATCAGGTCTGTCGATCCCCAGCATGTGACGTGGATCTTCCTCGGGGAATTTCGTAGCAACATTGTAAGTGACGAAGTACAATCTATTAAAACAATCAGGTGAGTGTAATTGTTATTGCATTTTCATTATTGTCGGACTAACCTCATCAGGCTGAGCTGGGCTGCCATGTTTACGGAATTCAGTGGAGAAAAGCTGTGGATTCATCGAGGTCATCCATGGGAACTCTTGACCATTACCCGAATAACATTCACTGGACTTTCATCCGGGATATGACTACAGTTATCACTCGGATTGTGACGTTTCTACCTGACGCTGAATCCATCCTTTTTACTAAAGCTGTCTCTCTTTTTTTGGAGATCAGACAGTCTCTGTCGATCAAGACGAAAACTATGTCCTTTTTTTTCTGAATTATTTATCACGAAAGGAAGAATAAACTTCAGAAGAAACTCTCTATTCAATTACTCATGACCTTGGAAGAATACGAAATTGAAGTCATCATAAAATTATTAATAATAAAAATCATTGAACAATCTCGGACCATCCTCCATAGCAATAATAAATAATTACCAATATAAAATTTCTCTCGTCTTTATTGAATCCTCGATCACATACACGTATGAGCGTATAAAAATAGAAAAAAAAATAGAAAAAATACATTCATTCATTAAGCATAATGACTTTTCGTAGAACTATCTCCAATCAGCTGGGGGAAAATTCAGTAGATCATGCCAGGGTGGGCGCGTTGGAAGAATACATTGGGATTGGCTGATAGTGTTGTGTAAAGATTGGCAGCATCCAGCTCTGAATCCGGGATGTACATTCCGTGAGGCAGCACGAAAGTCTCCAAAGGTGCCTGCACATCTGCGAGGACAAATTAAATAAATAAATTCGTTCATGTCTGAATATTTTCCGATATCCTGCCCAGATTCGGAGATACTTACCTTCAGAATAAACTGGACTATTCCCGTGTCTGCAAGCATTGCACCCAGGTATTGCTGAAGAGACCAGAGCAATTCGATCTGTCATGGGGAAAAATTATAATTTTATTACCATGACATTCGTTGATTTTTTATTTACGTTCATTTTATTTATTGTTTACGTAAAAATACCAGTGCTGTGATAATCAATTTTTCGTTTGAAAGTGCCGCCGTCAGCTGGTTTAAAATGAAAAAAGGAATAGCCGCTGCCAGGTAGGGAGCTCAAGTGGTCCTCATCCCGATCCCTCCTCCCGCCAATTCTGTCGTTCCTCATGACAACACTGGGGATTCCCCCGGGTCCCTCTCGTCCCAGTGCTGCCAGCTGTCGACCCTTCGGCAAAAACATTGTGAGAAAGAGGACGAGGGAGGTCGAGAGGAGGCCATAGGCCAGCCAAGCCTCTCGATCGTGTTCACTTGCGATTATCGTTCCGATTGCACTTGTCAACCAGATGGGAATTGTCAGACCCACCGCGATACCGATGAAGGCCGCCTCTCGGTGATTATCCCGGATCCCACGGGCCCGAACTGCTAGACCTGCCACCGCCAGCAAAAGAACCGCTGGATAACTGAAAATTATCCCTTCTGCAATTTTCTGAGGTAAATTACGAGGAATATCAAAATTTTGGTCAGAATCTTTTTTGTAGCTCTCGTGCAGCCCCACAAAAAAGATCATATCAAAAATAGCGATATCTCTCTTGGATTCGGGAGTAATTAACAACAATTCCATTCACCTCAGGGAGGCAACAGTCTGGCCAATAGGTGTCTTACAGCATGTGTAATGAGACTGAATACTTGCGGCTGTCTGGAGCTTCTTTGTCCCAATGCTGCACGGTCGAATAACGTCCGGTATTTCACCGTAAAACCACTGACCGACAATTGCAACTTGAACGAGCACAGCGAAGAGTAGAACGAGGGCCTTTCAAATTAATTACAACGATCATCACCTAATTCTCATTAAGAAGCAATTGGAGACGTATCGATGTAATCTGCATCGACCAGTTATTTATTCTTGTGCATTATTTGATTATTTGATTATTTGATTACTGACCTGATAAGGCGCTGGGAGATAAATTCCGCTGTTGAGAGAAAGCAAGAATACGCACTTGACGAGTAGAGCAGCAAATACGAGGGCCGCTGGTAATCCAACTAGTCTAAATGCTGCACACGATAGGGGATTTGGAGCAAGTGAAGCAGCTGCTGATAATCCCGCCATCATAAATAGTCCCAGGAGGAGAGCTTGACCCAGGAATAGGTGACGTCTGTTGGGAGCAGCTGCCCTTGCCTATTTATTCATTAGCCTATTTATTATAATTATACAACCACTGGACTACCAAAATTGTTTGAATAAGGCGTTACAGATTTTAATTTTTTTTTTAAATTATTTATTCACCTTGAGTAAGACGAAAATCTCGAAAACCGCCATGAGGAGCATGACCGCTGCACTGAGAGCGGCCAGTGGTAAGGCCCAAGATCGCTCCCTCAAAACATTTTGATAAAAATTGGAATGTGGTGCTCCGGGGGTGAATCTGGTATCCTCGACGTATCCTACATTCCTGGTGGGATGACTGATTGAGATTGTCCTGTTGGGTGGCGGTACGTTGATAACACTAGCGACACTTCCAACACTGTTATTCCCTCCGACCGCTCCCACATCCGGAATAACAAAAAATTCAGTGGACAATTCAGCGGGATTCCGCCGGATCAGTCCGATGGTTCTCATAGTGGTGGTCCCCGTGGAGAGGCCTATCATCATCTCGTACGCACTATCAGGCCCATCCGCCGTGGCAGTACGACCGCCCAAAACCGCCACCGCCGAAAACACGATGGGACTCACTCGCATGATTCCCAATTTCTTTTTACAAAGTTCGTATTAAATTTCTCCAGAACCGCTGATACCGCCCGCACCATCACCGACCGCCCGAATCTCCAGCGGTTGACTCTTGCCGGTGTCGCAGCATTTTTTCGCCTTGCTCGGGCCCAATTCTTCACGCTCAGAGAAAAAATACTGTTCATCAGTGGAGGAAGTACTTGTTGGCAGGACTGAGCGGTTCTGAGGAGTTCGGGACTTGTGGAAAATTATCAAAATTCTTAGTACTTGGGCCCAGCGAGAAAAGTCAATGGCTGACTCGTCCTCTGTCTGCAATTCTCGTAGCAAGTAGTAAAAGTACCTCCTGCACACTATTTTTACTTGTATCAGGCATTTCTGGAACGTTTCACAGATGAACTTCTCCAAAGTACCAGAACTCCAGTAAAGTACTTTCCTCAGAATAATCCAAGAACTCCAACTTTTTGATATGTTCACAGAAATGCGCAAACTCCGGGAGTTCGATCCCCGGTATTTACGGAATTTAAAGGATTATTCGATATTTGATGGATAAATTAATGGAGAAAATGGGCTAGTGGCGAGTAGAGCACGGAGAGATGTTGGCGGTACGGCATGGTGGCCGCTCAACGAGGAACTACGGTTGGGGCCTGGCTGGCCTATCCGTTACGGCCCAAAGAAGCCGAGAGTGGATGTTGCGACGATGGGTACTTGTTTAAGAGGAGAGAAAAAGAGAGGATTGTCTTCGAAGGGCTATCGTGTGTGGGTACGGGTTTTATGGGCGGGGGCGCGAGGGGCCCGGGGGCCCAGGGGGAGTTATAAGACCGAGGGAATGAGAAGAAAGTAACCGCCCAAACCGTCGGGCCCATTTACATACGGAGGGGGACAATAACCCCGGCATTGCAATCATTTGGCTTTTTTTTTTTATTATTGTTTATCAGTTTCATTTTTTATTCTTCCGTGGGCCCGTCGATGGCGGCTCATTTTTTTCCCGGTATTTTCATCGAATATCGAAATTTCTAATGAATTCGTAATTATATTGCCCTGAATTTTCTCCGCTCATCATTTATTCATAAATTTTTTATGGAGATTCATGAATTTCGGAGACTTTCACAGGAAATTCATTAATATAATTATTAAAACTGTTAATTAGTGGCTTATCTCGAAAAAAATCGGACTACTCGAATTATTCAAATTGCAATTGGAATTACTAAAAAAAAATAATTACGATAAAATATTTCCACGATTTTTTTTGGGAAAATCGAAGTCATGAGTTTTTCCTTCAGGAATCGGTGGGATTATTGGCGAAAAAAAATTTCTCCCTGCTCTTCGGCACTGGAGTATCCACTGGAAATATTCCAGGAACCCTAAACCACTGGAGATCCAGTGATTTTTTTTAATCCTGTCAAAATGCCCGGGTGAATAACCGGTTTTCAAAACGAGTCAAATAACGTTCGATGCAGACAGCGCAGACACGCATAATCAAACATGTTGGGTACCGTGGGCGGATTAAAATTCATTTTTTATTTTTATTTTTGCCAATCGAGTTATGAAACACGTGACAATGCGGATGTGTAGCGGGATTTCCCGGTAATATTGACAATTCACAAAAATCCGCGGAAAGATAAAATAGAAATTTTCAATTAACGCGGAAAAATATTTATCTTCATTAAATTACACTTTAAATTCATTCGATTCAATATTAAGCACTCGCAATCGCATGTCTTTCCGATTGTTCATTAATTTAATTTGTTATTTGGAAAATAATTTGTTGTCTCAAATTTTCTCAATTCTTCTCTCAGTTTCTAACACTCCAAGGATAAAAAACCATAATAAAGATAAAACAGGATGGATATGCCGTCCCTGGAATTTGAATACCCGTCGATCTGGCTTTCATTATTTATTTTCTCACCATTTTTTTTACTACCTGGAACTTATTCTGATCAGTCCCCCATTTTTATCCAGTGGAGTGACACATCCGCTCGTTTTTCTAGACGTAAAACGCAATTCCCTGGTGATTTTCTAAATTTTTGCTAGCTGTCAGTTTTTCCGGTGAGAATCTCCAAATTTCCTGGGACCTATCGATTTTCATTTAAATGAATCCTCTGAAATTCATATTAAAAAAACGGAAAGTCTCTATTTTATCGTAAAAATAGTCAATTTCTTTCACCTAGTGATCCTATAAATTATTTATTATTGTTTCTCCATGAAATTCGAATATAAATAATGGATTTCCCGGTGTGGAGTCACGGAAAAGTAATTTTTGTTGAGTACTTCAGGGAGTCGACGGGAAAGTGACGAGTTGAGAGGAAAAATATTTTGGGAATTACGATGGAACGGTTGACTGACCATGACGAGGCTGTCCTGGAGGCTATTTTCGATCCGCTCCAGCTAATGTCCGACGCAAATAGAACTCGATCTGATGAGCTTCACGTCGATCCAAACGGTACCGTTACCTCCCATCTCCATCGATTCATCGATTTTTCCATGCACTCCAAAAAATCCCAAGAAATCCAAAATTTAATCAATAAAATTCCCCCGTACAATTAATTCTTCATTTTCATCAATTCAATTTTCTCCAGATCTTGAGAGATTATTTATTTTTAAACAGAAGAAGTTAATGAGGAAATTCTAAAGCTCGTGAAATTGGGGATTGAGACAGCGGAGGCAGGGGGCATCGACGAGGCCCTCAAGATCTTCGACGAGGCCCAAAAAAAGGCCCCAGAGGACGCGGGAATTTTGAACGACCGAGCGCAGGCCCTCAGACTCGCCAATCGCACAAGCGGTAATTTCCCGAGAATTTCGGGATGGAATTATTTCCGTTTACCAATTCTTTACTGAATTACAGAGGCCCTAGAAAATTTAAACAAGGCCCTGAAAATGACGGGATCCCGAGGAAGAGTAGCCGGTAAAGCCCTGTGTCAGCGAGGTCTTCTCCATCGCCTGGAGGGTCGTAATGATGAGGCGAGAAAGGACTTCGAAGAAGCTGCAAACAATGGATCGACTTTCGCTCGTGCTCAGCTGGTGCAGCTCAATCCTTACGCCGCAATGTGCAATGCCATGCTCAGGGAAATTAATTACAAGTCCCAATAAAATCCGTAATTTTCCATAATAACACCGTAATAATAATAAAGATATAATATATAATATTAACAAAAAAAGTAAAAGGTGGCTCGTTGATTTAATTCTCGAAAAGTAACGCAAATAAAAATGACGACTTGTTATTCTTCTGATATCTGATAAATAACGAAAGCCTTTCGATTTCAAAATCATCAATAATATCGTATATTAATTATATTCTCTAGCTATTAATCATCATTGGGCTTATTCACATGATAATACAAATAAATATTATTTCTCATAATAAATTCATTTAATGCACCTACCCACAATTTAAAAATTACCATAAATTGCTCAGACATTCTCTTCTTCAATGCACATTCGATAAAGAATTTTTAAAATTTATTGATTACAATTGAGGTCTTGCAGTAATTTTTTTATGGGCATTTCAGTGCAATATTAATAAAAAAAATAATAATTTAAAGTGGAATTTAACATTTTTTATTTTTTCATCGTGTTTTTAAATCGATCGTACGAGGAAAGAAAATGTTTTCAAAAATAATTGTTCAAGGTTTTTTCCAGTGCTTGTAGAAATTTCCAAAACGAATAAAAATTCAGTTTTTGTTAGATTTTCCTGCAAAACCCCAATTTTTATAGATTGCTCTATTATAAATGCAGTATAGAGCAGAGATGAGTTGACGAGTAGTCGCCACTTGAATTTTTCGTACCCAACAATTCAATTTTGAAACTGAATTTCACCGCTGGGACTCGTCAAAAAGTCTGTAAAAGCGAGATGTAATGGCTGACCTGGGGAATCTACTTCTCCTCGAGCTCTGGATGCTGTACCATTTCAAAGTCTTTACCAGTATTGGATTTTTCACTCTCTGATCCTTCCTCACCACTTGCCTCGTCCTTTTCCTCGGACTCCTGATCCTGGGGCTCCTGTGGGAGCAGAGGTTTCTCCTCAGTTCCCTGATTAGCTCCCTCCTCGCCATCCGAGTCCTTCTCTTTCCTCCTCTTCTTCTTTTTGTTCTTCTTATCACTCCCAGGTCCGCAGTACTCATACTGATAAAGGGGCCAGAAAGATGCGAAGAAGCCGACGTCCTCAGCGAGATTCGGTAGAAGCCAGAAGTGATGTCTACCGAAGGTGATTACCCAGAGGATGCAGAAGACAACGACTCGTAGCAGAGCTAATGCTAGAATAAATACGAAGAAACCAGCAGCTGCAACACTGAGATAATAAACACCATTTCGTATTGTGAGGGGCCAGAGTGGGAAGAGACAGACGGCGATTGCCCCGAGGACAACTAGAGTGCCGAAGAACCAGTAGTACACGGGGATGGGTTCGTAGATCCAGACGTAGGCGTCATTGCAGTCAACGAAATACTGCTCCATGTGCATTTCGAGTCGCACTTTAGCTCCTTTCTTGGGTTCTTTCTCCTTGGTCTCTTCTTCTTTGTCCTCTGTAGTCTCTTTATCCTTTTCCTTTTCCTTGTCCTTGTCCTTGTCCTTGTCTTTATCTTTCTCCTTTTCCTTTTCCTTTTCTTTTTCCTTTTCTTTTTCCTTTTCTTTTTCCTTTTCCTTTTCTTTTTCCTTTTCTTTTTCCTTTTCTTTTTCCTTTTCCTTTTCTTTTGTGCAACAATCTTTTCCTTTTTTCTTCATGGCTCGACGTTTGTTGAGCTCCTCCTCGGTAAGAGCTATTTTCTTAGCCCTGTGGAAGAACTTGTGTCTCAGCATCGTATCCAGGAAGTCCACCACGTGCTCCCTCGTCTCGAATAACGTTTTGTTCCAGGGGGAGGTCTCCAGGAGGGCAGTGACAGCACGCGAACCAGTGAAGTATTCCACGTTGTGACTGACGAATTTAGTCTTCTTCGAGGGTACATTCTCCCGGATCCACTTGGCCACTGCGTACTCATCCTTGCTTGGCTTGTCCGCTGATGATTTACCACCTGGAGCTTCCTGAAGAAGATAATTTTCGTCGGGGAGAGGTTTTTTTTGTAGGTGTTTACGTTTTATAGTGAAATTAATATTTTTTTTCCGCAGTTCTTGGGAGATATCTCGGAACCTGGGGGAGATAGCGGGATTTTTCGCAGAACCTTTTTTGTTAAGCAAAGTGAGATCTTCAAAAAATTCCCCACGAAGTTTCCTCTGTCTCCCCCAGGTTCCGAGATATTCAGGGAAACCTCATCTCTCAGGGAATCAATTCCCCAAAAAAATGATAATCTTCAATTATAAATAATTTTTGAGTGACATATTCGAGGAAAAAAATTCCTATGCCATTCAAAAGATCGTCTTTCCTTCTCCAAAACGCAACCCGACCCATTGAAACGATCCCATCCACTGCTGCAATACCTGCGTCTCATTCCCACAAAACCGTTATGTCTCCTCATTTAATCCCAACCCAAGAGTCGAGTGAAAATTCATAAAAAAAATTCTCCTGGAAAATCCAGAAAATCCTGCAACAGACGTCACAGCCTCTGCACCCGTGGCAGCTGCTGTGGAAATAATCTGCCAACGTGTTCCTCCAATTGTTATTATTAACAACAAATGGAGAGTGCGTCTGATCTACGGAAAATAATAATTAATGCAAATTCATCACTCACGTCTTTACGCTTTTTGTTTCTCCTTCGCTCTGCCATATTGTGAATAATTCCCTGTGGCAAGCAGCTGTCGTTGACTCTGAATTTTTATGCTGCCACGCGTTAGTCGTGCAGATACAGAATTATTTTCACGGTCAACACAACAGTTGTTCATGTGAGGAAAGAGAGTGAAGTTTTGGAGTGATGGAAAACGTGGGGTTAGGAAAAAGGAATCTCTCCCTTCCCCTTCCCCGAGTGTTTATGACGTACACCTGACTCTCGGACCAATCAGAAAATTTCCACCATTTTGTTGAATCCTTTCAATTTATCAATTAATTGACTTTCGATAATTAATTAATAACTTAACAACCGATAGCAACAACTCCTAATAATTTGATTGAAGCTCTTCAATTATTCAAATAAATTCCAATATTATCCCACCACTCATTAAAATAACAACAATTCAATTTATTTATTTTTAATATTAAAGATTAAAAATTTTTTCCAATTTTCAGGTGATGTTCATGTTGCAAAAAAAAATACTTCCATTTTTCAAAAAACCGAGTGAAAAAATTTTGAAGAAATCCGAATTTTCCGCCGTGAACGCCATGGAAACGCGGCAAAATCTGAAAAATAGCAAAAACGTACGGCGGGAGACGCTACAGCAGCCATTTTTCTCGTTACTTCTTTAGTGTTCGGTGTAAGGTTGGTTTTGTCATACCGCGGGTGTTCACTGTCGCTACCTCGAGGAAATTAACCGCCCCGACGATTTATTAAAGTGTTTAATAGTCTCAAAATAAAAAAAAATCCGCACAAATGAAGATGGTCGATAAAATTGAGATGAGCCTGGACGATATCATCAAACAAAATAAGGGCGGAAGAACCCGTGGCAGTGCTGGAGGCAGAAGGGGACGTGGAAATGCCACTGGTACATCCCCAAGACGTGGAGCAAGAGGCCAGAGGGCAGGAGGTGGAGTGATGAGAGGACGCAGTCGTGGAGGCATTTCCAGAACATCAACACCTTACACGAGGGTAGGATTTTCAGCTTCTCGGATGACTTAACCTAGAATATCTTCGCGTCCTTTTCAGGACCTCCAGACCCCCCTGAATCATCCCTTTCTCTCCCCAAAATCCCACGCCTCTCACGTTTCCTCATTGATTACTGAATATCTCAGAACACCACGATGCGATTTCAGCGGGCCACCTCTCATTTTGAAGATCTTTTCCAACACCTGAAAATGGCGTCAACCTCGTTGAATTGCACTCAACGCATCTCGAGATATTCCCAATTGAAGACAGCCTGATATTCTTAATTATCGTCTTCACGAATTCACATTATGTTTCACATTTTCGGGGATATCTCGGGATCTCGAAGATATACGGGAATTTTGTGTGGGATCTTTTTTGTGGAGAATAGTGAGGACTAAAAAAAGTTTCCGACAAAAATCTCGCTATCTCGCTTAGATTCGCAGGTAATGATGAAAACCTGATGGAAAAATACGGGAGGATGAATGGAATTAATTAATTGTCTTGAGTTTAATCATTCGCATGACTCTTGACCTTGTTGTTCTCGCTTTGATCATTGATAGGGCGATGTAAACAGTGCCTGGAAACACGATATGTTCGATGGTGTGAAGAAGGTTGGTCGTGGGGCCATTGGCGGCACAGGGACTACAAAACTACTCGTTTCGAATCTCGATTTTGGAGTCTCCGACTCTGATATTCAGGTAAATTCCCCCATCCTTTCACCAACGAATTCTACAGTTCATGCAGAAGAATTAAAACCTCAAGGACTGAATGGAGATTTTATTTTCTATTATTAGGAATTATTCAGTGAATTTGGTCCACTGAAGTCAGCAGCAGTCCACTACGACAGGTCGGGAAGATCTCTTGGATCAGCAGACGTTATTTTCGAACGTCGAGCTGACGCCATCAAGGCCATGAAACAGTACAATGGAGTACCTCTGGATGGTAATTGAATCAATTACTCCTCGCTAATCAATCTCATCACCTGAGAAATCATGTGACGAATTATTGCAGGTCGTGAGATGAACATTCAGGTGGCAACATCTGAGCTGCCAGTGACAACCTCTGTGAGGAATCCAGCACGACTCGCTGCTGGAAACTTCAATCAGAGATCTCCAACGAGATTCAGAGGAGCACGTGGAGCTGGAGCTGGAGCTGGAGCTAGAGGTTAATATTAATGAATCCATAAATTTATAAAAATTGATTGATTTCTGTTTTGTTTCTCCGAATTTTTTTTTTGCGAATGTTTACTCTATTATCAATCATCTCCGCTCGTCGGTGTCTATTGAAAAATTTGATTCGCCGGAAAATCGATTATAAAAAAAATCATGGATTATCATTCATTACAACAAAACCTAAAAAAAAACCAGGAAACACCCAAAAACCTAAACTTGGGGTTAAAGGTCGTGGAACAGGGCGACGAGGTGGTGGACGTGGAGGTGCCAGGCAGCCAACAAAGACTCCAACAGCTGAGGAACTCGATGCCGAGCTGGAGGCATACGTCAAGGAAGTAAAGTAACCAGGATCAACTCCCAGAAACGAACATAATAATAATAACTGACTTAATATCCACGAAAAAGCAATTCTTTGCCATGAATTTTCTAAACGAAATGTCAAACGATTCATTCATTTTTTTTTTATCGACTGTTTACTACGGTTTTATCACCTGAAGAAAAAGAGTTCAATTAATTTTCCCATTTTAAAAATAAGAATTGATAAGTAATAAATCATTCAGGGAGATGTTCGTAGAGAGATTGCTGTAGACTATACGAGATTTAATATTAATGATTAAAGTTATTGAAATCATCGAGATGAGCGTGTGGAAAAGGCAATTTTTTTTTTTCTTCATTAATTAGTTTTTATTTGTAAAATTGTGAAAAGAGAAAAAACTGTAGGAGTTACTCGACTGTATGGAAAAAATATGTGACAAAGTGCAGTTTTGATGAGGGAAACAAAAAAAAAATACAGAAAATAATATTTCATCTCCAACGGAATTTTATTCTTGAGTGAATTTAGAGTTATTTATTTTTTTTTAATCTTTGATCGGTTATCTAGAGATTATTCCCTGGTCCTCGTGTATGGAGATGTCTCTCTGTACTTTTTATTTTTTTTGTCGCAATTTATTATTTTTTTTTTTTCAATTTGTCGTTGAACTATTAACGCGAATTTTGTGGCGTTTGTAGTTTAACAATAACGGCTGTGAGTGCTGACTACTTTCATTATTAATGAACCTTCGAGACGAGTGGAATTTCAGATTGCCATTAATGGTTTTACATGGCTGAAGACTGAGATTATCTCCAAAGAAATTTCACCACTAATAAACGAATTTTCGTAATAACTTTAAAAGATTTATTTTGTCAGAGACATGTGCCCTTTCCTCGTGTCCTCCGCACATTCAATTAATTATTCATTACCAAATTAATCATTTTGTCATGCAATTAACCCGCAATGAAAATATTTTATTTTCGAAAAAAAAGGATCAGTATAAAAAATGTGAGTGAAAATCCTTGTGAAAGCTTTTTTATTTATTCATCTAGGCGATCATTTAATTTAACATTATTTTGTACATTATTATTGTAAAAATATTCATTAGGATGAGACAAAACAAGTGGGGAAGATAGTGATGATTACTCTCGATTTAATGGAGACTGAGTTGTGAATTCAGATTGAACTAAGGAACGGATTAATTACTTAACAATACGATCAGTCAACATCAGGCAATACCTCTTTGATTAATTTTTCTACATAAGGATCATGGGGTACTATCAAACGGATGACCAAAAATTATATTCACTTCAACTAAGGGATTGCGAGGGGAGGATTTTATCAATTTATAATCGTTTGAGAGTTCTTTTCTTGTCCTTGAGAAATTTTTTCTTCTCAGCTGTGAGTTTTTTGTCACCTGCATGCTTTTTTGATGGGGGACCACCCACTTCGGATGATGTGCATGTCTCGAGTCCTGCTTTGCTGCCTTTTCCTCCACCCTGATCATTTTTTTCGGTTAAATTGATATTTTATTGAGTTATTTTGAGTTTATTGCAGTAATAAATATAAGGGGCACTTTGAATTATTGATTTATATCGAAAACTATTGGTTTCTGGTAAAAATGTGAGAGGACTTTTTTCTAGCGGATTAAATGCCTCACAAAAAAGTTCTGCTGACGTTTTTTTCTAAAGTCAATAGCTTCCGGTATAAATCGATACTTCTGATGAAATCGCCGTGACATCCTCACCTGTGCATGAATTTCTGTCATCATCTTGGCCCTCTCAGAGTACTCCTCATACTTCTCCAGGAGCATCTTGCCAGCCTCTTCATTCAAGGCAGACTCGGCATTAGGTACAATAAGTAGGCACTTGACAGTGAGAAGGATGTGCTTAATCCCCAGATCAGACTTCCAGTCCTTCTTCAAGGTATTGACACAGATCTCCCCATTTTTGGCGACATTCGGATGGAATATCTTGGTGATGAAGAAAGCCTTCGGAGGTCCCTGAGGAAAATCCTTACCCAGTGCCAATTTCACCCTGAACCGTCCATTGGCATAAGGGGTCTCAGCTGTCAATTCCCAATAAATCATCGATTCATAAATCATTGGAATATTTCATAAAAGAATATTGAGTCAATTTGAGGGATTCTGGAATTTTTGTAAAGGAAAAAGAATTTTTGAGGGAAAAAGAATGCCGAAGGAAGAGAATTATAACAGAATTGTCAAAAATATCGAAAATTCTCCCCCCAGACTCACCAGGACCCTCGATGACCGCCTGAATATCCGTGACGTCGTCCTCATTAACAATAACCCTGATGCCCTCCGGAGGACTCTGGACGAGTTCTGACATCTCTTTGACAACCCTCCGGATTATTTGAGGTGACAAATTCTCAACGTTCGATATCTGCAACAAAAAATCACCGAATAAATCCAAAAAATCACCCACGAAAAAGTAAACAACACCACCAAAACCTCAAAATTCCGTGAAAAAACCTCCCACAAAGATAAACCACCCCAATACTCACCGAACTCATCTTCAACGATTCACCACCACCTCCAGTATAATTGTTATGTCCAGGTATTTGTTGTTGGTGTATTTATTGTTGCAATGGTTATGCGATTAGAATCTTTAACGTCACAACAGTGAAACGGCATCGCCCGCAATAACCAACATTTTGAACCGATGGCCAATCCAAGGATTCCGTTGGTTTCCGCCTACTGGAGGGGATAGACATCTGGTTCGAGACTTTTCCCCCACTTCCACTCATTTTCCTCTCTCTTTTCCCCACTTTTCCGCTCATCACCGCCCCCTTTCCGCTCTTTACGCGCTTTTCCCCCCTTGACTACCCATTGAGTCGCTGTTTCCCCTATTTTACTCCCACTTCCCTTTACCCCTCGCAATCCCACGTTAAAGAAAATGGAGAAACTTGAAGTTATCGACGTGCGTTTCGTTGTGATGTGAAATGAACTACGCATGTGTTTTTTTGTTATTTGGAGTTGATTGGGATTTTTGAGGGGTCTGAGAGCTTTTGGTAATGGTTATAAAGGTTCAGGGGGATTTATAGGGGTTTTCTAGGGGTTCTGAGGCAGGGTGAGAATTCTGAGGGTCAAGGGAGGATCTCGAGGGTAGAATGCCGGACTCTGAAAAGGTGAGATCTTCAGGGTTTTTCGTCGTTGCTGCCGGTTTAATTTATTCTGAGGGATTCATTGGCATTTTGATTAGCCTGATAATAATAATGAAATGATAATTAACTGATAATCAACGGTAATTACTCCAGGAAAAATGCATGAAGCAGTTGAAGAGGCGTATGGAGGCGTGGAGGGAAGTTGTCCTCCCAATAAATTCAGTGATGCTCTGGGAGAAGACGTGGTACCCTGGATTAATCCTCGGAGTCACCACCACATTATTCCTGTAGGTATCTGATAATTAATTCGATTAATTATCATTAATAGATCGATGGAATAATTATCTTCAGGTTCATCTGGATGCTGGAGCCAGCTTTTGTGACGATAATCTCGATTTCTCTGCTGCTGGCAGCACTCATTGATTATTTAGTTCCTGTTCTGTCGTCGACTTTCATCTCGTCGAGTGCCTGGACAGGTCAGAAGGAGAAGAAACTCGAGGAGATCTGCCAGAACCTGAGTGAGATCATCATCCAGGGGCAGAATGCCAGGAAATATCTCCTGAATGCACGCAGCAGTCGACCCATGATTGTAATTGATAAATTAATTACAGAAATTATAATAATTATATATTATATAATTATTTCATAATTCGATATTCAACGAAAATTGAATTTATTTCATTCCATTTCATTATTGAAATTGATTTAATTAATTAATTTGATTTGATTAGTACTACGGGTCCATCACACTGGGGCTGAGTCTTCTCGCTTGGCTGGGAAATATTGTAAACAATCTTTTATTGATGTATTTGATTGGTGAGTTGAATTAAAATTTATCCAATTGACTAATCATTCAGAAAATGTCACACGTTTAACATCGATTGATCTCACGTCATGTCTGTTAATGATGAATTAATTAATGATTAATCATCGATAATATTTCGTAGTGAACACTATACTGCTGCTTCCGGGGTTGAAACACAAGGGTCGAGTGCAATCTGGTCTGAAACACGCCTACAAGTACTTACTGCAGCAGAAGAAGGCGTAATAATTAAAAGAACAATCTTCCATCGGCATTTCATCCACAATTGCTGCACGAGCTTCTCACGTATCTATTAATCATTGCATCAGCGTATATATAATCAAAATCTAACGATCTAGTGACAAAAACGAGTTGTTGATATTATCAACAAACAGACTGACCACGAATCTCTATTTAGACATCATAATCCAAAGTCAAAATGTTTTAATCACCTAGCTTTATTTATTTATAATAAGGTAGAGGATAGAAATGATCATTTGTATTTTCTGTACTCACTCGAATCGTACTGAAAAATTTTGTCAACGTCATTGCGACAGATATTTTTATTTTTTTGTTGAAAATACAGAATTCATTCTCAACTCTATCTCCAGTTTTTTTTATTAAAATTATTAGAATAAATTAACAGAAAAGGAGAAATATAAAGTCGATTCTTGGGGATCGATAAAGAGCAACTTCTCGAGGTCTTCCTAACCTCGAAGGAATCAGGTGCTCCGTAATAATCTGATGTAACCAAGAAATAGAAACGTTCCATGAGCGGAGCAATCAACCGGTGACAGTAATTGTTCTGAACCTAGTTATTAATTAAAATTAAAATGACGAGTTCGAATGAAAAAGCCAGTGATGAGAATGTTGAATACACGCCACCCCCGAAGAAGACGTATCCTGACGAAAAGGGTGAACTCTGGGGTCACGATTTATATCCAGAACGCAGGGGTTCCAAGAAATCCTCGGTAATGAAAACTCTGTTAATGAAAGAGGGGGATGAAAATATCGGTAAGTACCACTGTGAGAAAAAAGTCTACACATGCCTGAAGAAACATCCAGTCGTGAAGCTGATGATGGGAGCGCTCAGGGCCTCGGGATGTCCAATAGATATCAGGAGACACATCACCTGCGAGGTGTGCGACAAATCAGTGACAGGTGGTTATGATCCTGAGCTTAATCAGATAGTCGTCTGCCAGAATACTGCGAAAATCGAGGGAATAATCGGCAGCGTTTTGTCTCACGAGATGATACACATGTTCGACTACTGCAGGAACAACCTCGACTTCAAGAATCTCGACCACCTGGCCTGCACGGAGGTCCGAGCCGCCAATCTCACGTACTGCAGCTTCATGAGTGCCTTCATCGACGGGGACGCCTCTTGGTTCAACCTGAGAAAAAGGCACCAGGTAATACCCCATTTTCCCCCGATTTCCCTCCACTGGAAAAATTTCAAAAATTTCGTTGTGAAATTCCTGGGAATCCACCAGGAACACAAAATTCTCCAGAGAACCTTCCACCTGGAGAAAATCCAGGGCTGCAAAAAATGTCAGATGACAAATTTCGGTATCTCCTGGGGATTCGCAGATATTTGGAATAAACTGATTGCACCGGGTGATTTGAGTAGAAATCATTTGGATATAAATTTTTTTTTCAGGAATGCGTCAAGAGGCGAGCATTGCTGTCGGTCCTGGCAGCCAGAGGAGTCACTCCAGATGAAGCCAAAGCGGCTGTTGACAGAGTATTCGAGAGATGCTACAACGATATGGAGCCCGTAGGCAGGAGAATACGAAGTTCCACTGACGACATGCAAAAAGCTCTGTTCGAGGGCTCCCTTTTCGGCTACGATCTCTAACTCTTCGGCAATTAGTCATTCAATTTTTTTAATGTATGTATTTCAATCTAATGTACATACTCTGTACGATTATTGAAATGATAAAAATAAAGAGCCAAACTGGAATTATTATAAATGAAAAAATGGACTCGTCGACCGAACATACCATTTCAAGGAATTAATTTTCCTTTTAATTATAATTGTAATTACATAATTATTACACTCAATTTACGCAATAATTGTAAGCAGCTCAGACTGGAGATCAAACGAATCACATAGCCATAATGGTATTAATAATACGTCAGATACAAAAATAAGTAAAAACTTTTTTTTTCCTTTTTTCAATAGTTTCTAATCCATTACCTTAGAAATTTACTTTAATCGAGTCATATCTTTTGTGCAGTGAATGCGGTTTTTTCATCGAACAATGGTTCCAGCAATTGCAGAATATTTTTCATTCTGAAATTTTTTTCTATTGCGGGGAAAAATCGTTGAGAGAATTATTCTCATGGAAAATTCCACCTGGGGATATTTCCCCTGAAGACAGAATCTCGCAGAAATATTCTCAATAAAAACCGAATAAAATCTGATGAACAAATTCCTACTACGATATTACAATAATTATTATTTGTAATACTCAAAGATTGCCCAACAGTGAAAAAGCAAATGAAATAATTAACGTTAGATGATGTCGCCCTCATTGTCAACGACTTCCTGCTTGATATCAGATGAATCCATGGGGCTCTCCTCCTTGACCTTGATCATTTCCTCTTTCTTAATGGGGAGTGATTTTTTTCTCGCTTTCGCTGGTTTTTCGCACTCCCTCTCCCTCTCGTACATGAAAGTCTTCCTGTTGCGTTTCGTCGGCTTGCATACCTTCTTGTAGAGGACCTTCATCTCCTTAATTCGACTGGAGGGAATCGTCCAGTCGAGATCCGCCGACGAGAGATCAGAGTTCCTCGTTGGATCAAAATCTGTCGAGTACTCTGGAATTTCCAGTCCCAATTTTTTCATTACATTCGTAATAATCTCCTCGACATTTCCATTGATCACCAGGTCGGCCTTTTTGTCGTGCTTCGTCGGCTGGAGATTGCATATCACCAGCCGTCCACCGTATTTTTTAGTGTACAGGGGGAGATTTCCACTGGGAATTATCTGGAGGGTTGTACCCAGGCAGATACTCAGGTCTGCGACGCTCGAGTGCAGGTCTGATAGCGCCAGGTCGTTGTCCGGGAGATTGTGCTCCCAGTCCAGGATTGTATCGTGCATACGACCGCGACAGGGACGACCACCGATTTGCTCAGATCTGCACACTGTGTCCAGACATTTTTTTCCAACACTCGTCGTTGCGAAGTGACGGATGAATTGTCTAATAAATTAAAAATTTATTTATTATTTTTAACAACGAATGAAGAAAAAAAAAAACTCTGGAAAGACAACCCTCTGGAAATTGTTTAAAAAACGGAGGAGAGTGGGAAAATTGTGGAAAAACTTTCTGTTCTCCTCAAATTTTAAATCCTCACCTTCCGCACTTGTCGCACTGCTCAACGAACATGTTGCCATGCAGCTCAGCGAGATACTGTCTAGAAACACCAGAGCGAAGATGAAGACCGTCGATATTTTGACTGACAATGAATTTTATTTTCTCTGGAAATAAAATTCCAGTCAACTCCGAGACCAATAAAAAATTGAGATATCAATTGACGATTAAAAATTAACTTACGACACTCGATCAATCGCTTCAGAGACATGTGAGTCTTCGTGGGGATGGCATCATCGAAGGATACCCCTTTCTCGGGCTTCAGCCCCTTCTGCTCGAGGGTCCAGACCCCATTGGGTCCCCTGGGGGCCACAGAGTCCCATTAAAAAAAATTCTCTGACTAGAAAATATGCGAAAATCGAGATAAACACCTGAAATCAGGAATTCCAGCTGCAGTACTGATTCCTGCACCTGTGTGCACCACGACATGACGTGCCCCTTGGATCCAGTCCGCCAGGAGTCCGCATTTAAGCCTCAGGGTCTCCGAACTCTCATATTTCTGATAAAAGAATCCAAATTTTTACAAGCGAAAGGATAAAATTCGTTCAACCAATTTTTACAGATCAGTCCATCTCAAATATCTCACAATCCACCGCATTGACGTAAAAAACTCCGATGATCTTTTCGATAGATCTCGATTTTCCCCACAAAAAAGCCCGTCACCAAAACAACGCTATCTCCTAGGGATTCCGAGATATCCGGGAAAAACCTACCAAATCTTTAAATGACCTAGAACCCTCCACCAGAAACCCCCCACGAAACTCGAGCCCCCCAGGAAATGCCTCAAAACCCCTTCAACAACATCATCACCCGCTTATAAATCCCTGGACTCACCTCCTCGAGCCCCAGGACACCCTTATTATCATAAGGTGACAGGCCATCGGCATAACTACAAGACATTATTCAATAACTCGTATATTTTTTCTCACCACTGAAAAATTTTAATGATAAAAAATTAAAAAAACGCTCCAAAACGTTCAAATAACAACAACAACCGCCCGATAAGCGATATATCGAGTTTCTCCACGAGTTATGAGAAATCGTTGAGTCGAAGTTGATGAGTTAAACTGGCACTGGCATTTCAATTCTGTGATAAAACGTTAAATATTATCGTGGGAGTAACAAACACTTTAGTTGCTTGATATTGTTCATCTGGGGGAGCTTTTTCGAGTGCTTTTCCTTGTGGATTACCCCAAAAGCACCACTGACCGTTTGGTTGGCAGCATTTGACAGCTGGGCGCATTCTCAAGGCCATTTTGACATATTTCAAGGTCTCTCATTGGTCCAGGAGTACTCACAAGTCCAAATTACGGTCACTGGGTTGTTATTGCTCCGGGGATAGTCCGCTCGGTGTTGGGTTATCTTCTCGTATTTTTCTCGGGGTATTATGAATATTCATTTTTTTTCTTTACCTCATTGCCGTTTGTTTATCAATTTATGAAGGTTATTGGAACGTTCGGGGGATCCTGGGGCACATAACCTGTTGGGGAGATTTTTTTTAGCTATTTGTTGGAGGTATGGAAATCGGGGAGTAGCTCGTTCTGGTGGTGAGAAGGATTTTTCCAAATTTTTTCGGATATTTTGGGGGTTTTGGTGGAGATTATCGGGTCAGGATGGCGAATACTGGGGTATTACCTTTTGTCAGGGGTGTTGACTTCAGCTGCAATGATTTTGGGGTGAGTATTGAGGTTTTTTAGGTTTCTTTATTAACTCGGGGATTTTTTTGGAGGGGAATGGAGTTATTGGGGATTTTTTCGGGTTTTAGGAGAATAAATTTCCGCCGTCTGTTCGGCTGATGACGGGGATACAGTGGCTGAGGCTCAACAGGACCAATCTGTCTGAGATTCCTGAGGAGATGGGCAAACTCCTGAAGCTCGTGAGTATTTTCGGGATATATGGGATGCTGGGGAGTTACTGGATTTTTTTTCGAGTGATTAAAGGATGGATATTCGAGGGAGAAGAATCCCAATAAACTCACCGATATTTTTCTATCAAACTCATCTGCAGGAGCACTTGTCTCTGGTGAAGAATAACCTGGAGCGTCTGTACGGAGAGCTAACAGAGCTGAACTGCCTGCGCACCTTGAACATCCGTCACAACAACGTGAAGACCTCGGGGATTCCCGCGGAATTATTTCACCTGGAGGAGTTGACGACTCTAGACCTGTCTCACAACAACTTGAAGGAAATTCCAGAGGGTCTAGAACGCGCCCGTTCCCTCCTCAACCTGAACCTCAGCCACAATCACATCGAAACGATTCCCAACACCCTCTTCATCCACCTGACAGACCTCCTCTTCCTCGACCTGAGTAACAACCAGCTGGAGACCCTTCCACCCCAGACAAGACGTCTAGCAAATCTCCAGACCCTGAACCTCAATCACAATCCCCTGGGTCACTTCCAGCTGCGACAGCTTCCCTCCCTGATGAACCTGACGACCCTCTCGATGAGGAACACTCAGCGTACCCTCAACAATATCCCCAGCTCCCTAGAGAGCCTGACAAATCTCCAGGAGCTCGATCTATCCGAGAATGCCCTTCCCCGTGTTCCAGACGCCCTCTACTCCCTCTCGAATTTAAAACGCCTCAACCTCTCTGACAACGACATCACCGAGATATCGACAGCCCTCGAGCTGTGGCAGAAGCTGGAGACCCTGAATCTTTGCAGAAATCGTTTGACGTCTCTTCCCCCTTCCATCTGCAAAATTCAGACCCTCAGACGACTGTACGTCAACGACAATCACCTAGACTTCGAGGGAATTCCCTCAGGAATTGGAAAACTCTCGTCCCTGGAGATATTCTCAGCTGCCAAAAATCACCTGGAGATGATACCCGAGGGTCTCTGCAGGTGTGGCTCCCTGAAGAAGCTGATTCTCTCCTCAAATCGTTTGATAACTGTTCCAGACGCCATTCACCTGTTGACCGACCTGGAGCAGCTTGACCTCAGGGACAACCCGAATTTGGTGATGCCACCGAAGCCGACGGAGGTGCAGAGAGGATCGGGAATTGAATTTTACAACATCGATTTCTCCCTGCAGCACCAGCTAAGACTCGCAGGTGCAAATGTTCCAGCACCAGCGCAAACTGTCAACAGCTCCAAGGACCCCATCGCCAGGAAAATGAGATTGAGACGACGGAGGGACCAGGAGGAGGCCGATCAGGACCAGGCTAAGATCCTCAGGGGAATGAAGGACATAGCTGGTGATAAAAATAAGGACAAGGATGACAACGACGTGAAGACAGAATCACTCAAGCCAAAACGCTGGGACGAGAGCCTGGAGAAGCCACCACTGGACTATTCAGAGATCTTTGACGATGATGCCGGTCAGGTACCTGGTATATCCGTCTGGGAGATTGAGAATTTTCTTCCCAATCAAATCGAGGAGGTGGCGCATGGAAAATTCTACGAGGGTGACTGCTACATAATCTTGAAGACGAGTCTTGATGAGGCTGGGGCACTCCTCTGGGCGATTTATTTCTGGATTGGTGAGAAAGCAACACTCGATAAGAGAGCTTGTGCTGCCATTCATGCCGTCAATCTCAGAAATTTTCTGGGGGCGCAGTGCAGGACGATCAGGGAGGAGCAGGGAGACGAGAGTGACGAGTTCCTCTTGTTATTCGACTCTGATATCACGTACATCGAGGGTGGAAGGACTTCCTCAGGGTTCTACACTGTCGAGGACACACCAGCTATTGCCAGATTGTACAGAGTCCATGCAGCTGGTGCCTCCATTCATCTCGAGCCAGTAGTATTCTCACCAGGTAGTCTAGACCCTGGGTATGTGTTTGTCCTGGATGTGGGCACGAGGATTTTCATGTGGTACGGTAAAAACGCAAAGAACACCCTCAAATCCAAGTCCAGGCTGTTGGCGGAGAAGATGAATAAGAACGAGAGGAAGAACAAGGCTGAGATCATCATGGAGATGATGGGAATGGAGTCTGAAGAGTTTTGGGAGGCACTGGGTGGTGAACCTCCTGAGGAATTCATCGAGCACGTCGACAGAAATTTTTTACCTGTTACTCCTCGACTTTATCAGGTCAGGCTGGGGATGGGGTACCTGGAGCTGCCCCAGGTGGAGGTACCACATGGAAAATTATCGAATAATCTATTGAATAACAGAAATGTTTACATCCTCGACTGCTACCTCGACGTCTTCGTCTGGTTTGGGAAGAAATCCACTAGATTGGTGAGAGCTGCTGCTGTCAAACTCTCCCAGGAGCTCTTCAATATGATTGACAGGCCTGATTTTGCAATGGTAACGCGTCTCCAGGAGGGCACGGAGTCTCAGATATTCAAGTCCAAGTTCACTGGGTGGGACGAGGTGATTGCTGTTGATTTCACCAGGACAGCTGAGTCTGTTGCCAAGACTGGAGCTGATCTGACCAAATGGGCGAAGCAGCAGGACACTAAAGCGGATTTAGCTGCACTCTTCATGCCACGACAGCCACAGATGTCCAACACTGAGGCACAACAGCTGATGAACGAGTGGAGTGATGATCTGGAGGTGATGGAGGCATTCGTCCTGGAGAAGAGGAAATTCGTGAGACTCCCTGAGGAGGAGCTTGGTCACTTCTACAGCGAGGACTGTTACGTATTTTTGTGCAGGTACTGGATACCTCTGGATCTTGAGAATGACGAGGGTGATGAGCAGCAGTACGAGGATGACTTCCAGTGCATCGTGTATTTCTGGCAGGGTAGGGACGCCGGTAATATGGGATGGCTGACGTTCACCTTCTCCATGCAGAAAAAATTCAAGACACTTTTTGGGGAGAAGCTCGAGGTGGTGAGGACACACCAGCAGCAGGAGAATTTAAAATTCATGGCGCATTTCAAAAGGAAATTTATTATTCATCATGGGAAGAGGAAGGGCAAGGCACCGGGATCTACTCCTGTCGAGTTCTTCCATCTCAGGAGCAATGGCAGTGCTCTGTGCACCAGGTTGATACAAATTCAACCTGACGCCAGTCTTCTTAACTCGGCATTTTGTTATATCCTTAATGTTCCTTTTAATAATGACGAGGAGACGGGAATTGTTTATGTTTGGCTCGGGGCAAAGTCTGATCCTGAGGAGCAGAGGCTTGTCCAGGACATCGCCGAGGAGATGTTTAATACGCCCTGGATCAGTCTACAGGTGCTCAATGAGGGAGAGGAACCTGACAATTTCTTCTGGGTGGGACTTGGGGGGAAGAAGAATTACGAGACTGATGCTGACTTCATGAAGTACACTAGGTTATTCAGGTGTTCCAATGAGAAGGGGTACTTTGTTATCAGTGAGAAATGCACGGATTTCTGTCAGGATGATCTCGCTGACGACGATATTATGATTCTTGATAATGGGGAGCAGGTGTTCCTCTGGCTGGGCACCAGGTGCTCTGAAGTTGAGATCAAACTCGCGTATAAATCCGCTCAGGTGTACATTCAGCATCTCAGGGTTAAGCAGCCCGACAATCCCAGGAAGCTCTTCCTCACGGCCAAGGGAAAGGAGAGCCGAAGATTCACCAAGTGTTTTCATGGCTGGGGAATGCATAAAAAATCACCCGAGTGAGGGATTTGCGGCGGTGGATATGTCTTCCAGGGGATGATTTAAGGGGAGATCAATGGATTTATTAATTGATAACAATTATTGAAGTAACGAACAAATGACGAATGCACACTGTCGAGAGCATAATGTCAAAATTAACGAGCTATAATTATTTATTTACATATCTCTGATGATTATTTATTTAGCATTTTTTCAATGAATCGTAAATATGTAAAATAATGATTGTTTCATTAATAAATGGGAATTTTACGAGTTTTGGTTGAACAATTTCATTTATTTAGGCGTCAATCTCTTGTACTTTTACACTCCGATGCATTGGCAAATTATCACACGAGTATCAACAATTGTAAAATTATTTTTATCATTATTAATACAAAATAGAATATTTATAGACAAAAATAATAATAATAAACAAACAGGGAAAGAGTTGGAATAAATAGGGAGTGGGGGGGCTGTCTTCAATCGTCGATATCTCGAGAATTAATCATACGATTTTGACGAGTTCAATCTCATTTTGAAAATCGAAAAAATATCTTCAAAATGAGTCGCCATTTATCACTCGGACATTTCCCTCAG
This sequence comes from Fopius arisanus, assembly GCF_000806365.1. NCBI lineage: Eukaryota > Metazoa > Arthropoda > Insecta > Hymenoptera > Braconidae > Fopius > Fopius arisanus. The sequence continues at coordinate 146,932 of NW_011887816.1, read as the reverse complement.
CCGTTGTCGAGTTATCGCCGATCGAAGATTGTATTTTCCCTCGATTATTCTGTAATTGTGCAAGATGCAATTTAATGACAATAATTATCTTTCAATAAATAATTGCGTTGTCAGGTAAAGCGGTCTGTCGCTGAAGAGGATGTCCAGGTCCTTCGCAACACTCAAAAATCGTTAAAAATATATCAATTCACTGACTGAATCAATTGATAATTCACGAATTATCTCATCAATTGATTCGGAAATTAATCAATGAGGCAATTGATGAATATTCTGATTAATTATGAAATAAAATTGCATTATCAATAATTTGCTATTGTTTAAAATAATTTTTATGGATTAGTCGTCGTCGTCTTCGTCACTGGGGACGAATAAATCGTTCTCCTCGAGGAAGTTGGCGATGTTCTTGCTCAGGGTCGCGCCAATCATCACTCCGATGGCAACTCCGAAGAATACCCTGAGGAAACCGAAGGGCTCGCGTTTTGGCCTGGGCAGGACAGCTCCTGATCGAGTTGTAATGGCTGTTCTCCTCACCACAGTATTCAACTCGTTGAAAGTCGTCTTCGAGCGCAGGAGAGAAATTACTCGACTCGTGAGAGCCATCTCCCAGGTATCTGAGAATAAATTTCCCACAAATTCCCAAATTCCTGTCTCAATCCTAAAAATATCCTCCCACTACGTCATCCCAAAAAAATTCCCAGAAAATGGGAAAATCTTTAAAAATCCCTCAAAACGTCAAATCTTCAGATTAAAAAAAACTCACCCTTCACCCCCAAAATTCAGTAATGACTCCCGAATATTCCTCCAAACGTCAGGCCCTCAGATTTCCTCCCCAGGTTATGTTTACACCTCAAAATACAATCGCGATCTGCCGAAAAAATTGCAATAATCGTAACGCGCCTCCACAATCGACGAATGACAGATCGACTCGACTCTCTAGAGTCGCCGATGTCAGCCGAGAGCTCCCGATGGCAACTTCAGGGTGCACCGATACGATAAGAAAACAATATGCAGAAAAATACCATCAATAATCAAAGAGTGTCTGAATTACCCCTGATTAATTAACCGGTGGGGCCCCAAAAATTCCATTGAAAAAAGTGATTTTATCGATCTTGACAGTTAATCGAAGAGAACCCCACGCGATTATGACCTTCGCCGGAGTCCAGAGGATCCCCTGAACTCCTGGAGATGATTTCCACGCCGAGCTGTCACCTGACACCCTGAGGAAATTCCTGAATACCTGAGGTGTCAGTTTCAATAAATCAATTTATTCAAAAAACTCATAATTTCTATTTGTTCATTTAAATACGATTTTCATTTATATTAATGACATATTTATTTGTTAATTCAATTTTATTTGGAATTATATTATATTTAAATAAAGGGAATGAAATATTTGAATGTACAGATGGACGTGGTGACGACGAGTCTGGAGGCTCTCCTCCAGAGAGTGATAAATCCTCAGAACGAGAAGCCGGATATAGCTGCAATCGACGCCTTCTGCGTGATGGTGATGAAGGAACCAGGTGGAATGCAAATTGGTAGTAAATTACTAGCAACCAAGATTCAATCATCCAACGAGAACGAGTCCCTCCAGGCCCTCGGCCTCCTGGACACCTGCATGAAACGTTGTGGTCGTGGATTTCACTCGGAAGTCGGTAAATTTAGATTTCTCAACGAGATGATAAAGCTGGTGTCGCCGAAGTACCTGGGGACAAAAACACCTCCAGCAGTTCGTGAGAGGGTACTCTCCCTGTTGCAGTCCTGGACGCAGGATCACCCCAGGGAGACGAAGATCAAAGAGGCATTCGAGATGCTGAAGAGTCAGGGTGTCGTCAAGGGAATAAAAACGCCCCAAAATAATCAGAGACAGCCAAAAGTTGGAAATACACTCTTCGAGGACGAGGAGACGGCTAAACTCCTGCAGGAGCTACTCCAGAGTAAAGATCCCTTTGAGCTCCAGCTCGCTAATAAACTCATCAAGAGCATGGTGAAGGACGACGAGAGGAGGATCCAGCAGAAGTCCCAGAGAAATCTCGAGCTGGAGTCTGTTCATAATAATGTTAAACTCCTGGAGGAGATGCTGGACTCGTACAATCCTGTTGATAATAATCAGGATGACGTCGATCTCATGAAGGAACTCCACCAGACATGCCAGAGGCTCAAGCCATCTCTTCTCCGACTGGCTGAGGAAACTCAGGATCATGATGATGTTCTCAGTGATGTACTCGTGGCTAATGACGAATTGTCTCGTGTCTTTGATAAATTTAATTGCACCTTCGCCGAGGCTAATGCCAATGGAACGTCTTTACTCGATTTGGATACCCCAGATACACCTGGCTCCAGCTGTGGAGGAGGTGTTGACAATCAGAGAAACTCTGGACCCAGTGATATCGAGATGCTGGGGGATATTTTCAGCTCGATTTCGGTTGGAGACAAGACTGATGGGGACTGCTTCGATGGGTTCATGGACAATGTCAATGTTCTGCAGCCAGTGAGTGTGCAGAAGGTGAATGTGAATCCCGAAGAAAAAATTCCAGGGGTGAAGGACGGTAAGGCTAAGGCAATGGAGGAGTTGAATGAGATGGGTAAGATTATGCTGCAGGAGTCACTCCTGGGTAGCAACAGAACGATGAAGAGTTTAGTGGAGGAATTTGGTGTGTCCTTGGTACGAGAGAGTTGTCCTGATCCTGGCGACAAGGACAGCAACAAAAATAAAACGATTTTGATTGATCAAGTGCTGGAAATCGGGGGTGAGGAGAGGAAAAATGGATCTGGAGGTGAAAACGTCAATTGGAGGGACGACGAGGACGACAAGATGGTTCTCAGCGATCATGGAAAGACCCAGGGGCTCGAAATAAAACCCCTGGGGGAGTTGCATGTTACCCTCGGTGATATTAAACCCTCGAAAGTTCCTCCTGTCACTGTTATTGATAATAAAAACGAAATATCTGTGATTCTGCATTTTGCTGAGGGTGGACCCCGAGAGGATGTTACTGTTGTTGTTGTCACTACTGTCAGCAAAAATTCTAAAGGACTGAGGGATTATTTGTTTCAAGCTGTTGTACCCAAAACCTGCAAGTGCAGGCTACAGCCACCCTCTGGCGTACAGCTACCCGGGTTCAACGTATTTTTACCACCTGCTGCTATCACCCAGATCTTGATGATTGCCAATCCGCTGAAGGTCAGGCTTTTTTTAATTCATCATTATTAAGACTCCAGCAATTAATTTAATAATTATATTATTGGGTATGGAATTTAAATGCCTGGAGAATAATTTCAATGGATTTTTTATCAGGTTCCCCTGTCCTTGAAATTCATGCTGAGCTATACGATGGAGGACGAGACCTTCACGGAGATGGGGGAAGTGGACGACATCCTGACGTCTTAATTAAACATTATTTTGTCGATTAGCAACTAGAGGTGAATAATCTCTGGGGAGTTATTTAACAATGAAGATTAAACAATCAAAGAGACTTTTCGATTAAGTATTCTAAAGGGAAAAAAATAGATAATTCCGTTGATGTTTCTCTAGTCGAAAACCATCATGAGTACTTTATCATTTTATTTTTTAATTTTTCCGTACTTAAGGAGTAATCACTCAGAATAATCGCAATGATTATATATTTAATTTTAGGGTTTGTCTGTGGGCATGTGTTTGTACACGAGCTTCATTGTCTTCGTATAATTGTGATGTACTGGAATAGCTGGAGAAATGGATTAACTGGATAGAATTATTATATTTGAATAAAAGTATATGAAATTGTGGTTGAAATATTTGAATTGTTTATGATTTTTTTACGGGAGAGGTACAATTTGGTCTCTGAAGGCTAGGGCTGTCAGGGCTTTCTGGTGTCCCTGATACTCCCTCTCGATTTTTCCTGTGGAGACGTTCCAGAGGCGAGCCACGCCGTCAGAAGATGCTACCAGGAAAATCAATGATTAATTATTTTATTTATGAATGAAACAGAAAAGTGAATATAAATTAATTCACCAGTGAAAATGTACTGAGAGTCGGCAGAAAAAGCTGCATCCCACACCCATCTCTTGGATTCATGCTGGAACACCTGGGTCTCCGAAAAATCTGATGTTTTCCACACCCTAGCTGTCTGATCAGCTGACGTCGTCACCAGGAGTCTAAAATAAAAAAAAAATCAAGAATTTATACTCGAATGAAATTATTCTCGGGTTTAATGGGATTTAATTACGTCGAGTCAGGACTGAATTTGCAGCGCAATGCATAACGTTTGTGCGCCAATATTTTGTGCCTGGGGTTGAGTTTCGTTGGTTCTTCACCAACTCCACCACTGAGGGACCACACGTAACAATTTCCTTTATTATTCACTGCTGCCATGTACGTTCCATCTGGATCTGTCGATATATCTTGGATAGATGCCTCGGCCTCTGGAATCTACAGATTAAAACTCAAAATGTTTTAATTAATTCAATTCGTCTCATTGTCCATTAATTATTCTCACCAATTGTTCGTTGTGATCAGAACGTAAATCCCATAGATGAACAATTCCACTCTGATCTCCAACAATTAATTCAGACTGATTCGGATGTAAAGATACACAATTGACAGGAGCTGACACCTGAAATATTCTCTGGCACTGGAAATTGCTGGCTCTTTGGAGAAAAATAAATCAATTGAACCGAGTGATGCATTAGAATTTGATGAAATTATTTACCGGAGGTCCCAGATTCTTGCTGACAAGTCCTCACTTCCAGTGTACATCCACTTTCCATCTTCCTACATAAAAATATCCAAATATCATTCAATCCCTCGATCTTTCACCTTTTTCATTTTGATTTTCACCTGAAATCCGAGGCTCGTGACATTTTTGGATGCTCCCTCGTAATTCAGAACTGAATTTGGATTACTCGAGGCCAAATCATGCATAAAAATATTCTGATACCCAGCAGCCGCTATCACATGTTTATCTGGAGTTATATCCAAGGCATTTACTTGCTGCAACAATTAAAAAGTTAATAATTATTCATTCGCAAAAAGAAAAATCATAACCAGTCATCAATTTAATCAGTGAATCATGACTAATTAATGAATCAATTGATTCATCGACCATTGACCCCTGGACTATTTACCAATAATCAATTCCCATTCAAATTCATTTGTTTATTTATATTCTATTATATAATTTGAATAAATACCGAAACTGTATGCTGAACTGTTCGTTGACAGACACCAGTGTGTGCCTGCCATATTTTAATCGTGTGATCATACCCTCCAGTTGCAAAAATCACCTGATCATTACTACTTATTCCCTCAACTGTCATAATTAATTAATTATTCGTCTCCCAATTGTTGGGTGAAAATGTTTTTCGGTTAGGAATCATTTGTTTTTTGTTTACAAGCATTTACAAGCTTGACAGGTGCTGCCCATGAAAATGCACCATAACCTGAATAATCCTAATTCCTAATGGATAATTAATAACAATAAATAACACATATTGGGGTAAACAATTTTATTAAATGGATTAAGTTTCATAGCATATTCAATTAATATCAGTACGTTGAATGGTTTTTAATGGTTGCAGAGATAGAAAATGACCTTGGAGCTACGAAGTAATGCGTTGGTACATGTAGATGTATCCAAGTTCCTTCGGGGGGTTCTCGGAAAGGGCGACCTGGAATTATTAACAAGCTTTAAAATAATTGTTGAAAAAAATAATGCTGCCAATGAAAAATTACCAGTAGAATCATCACCTTTTCATCGTTAAAAATCACCCATCGTCCGTCCTTGAGTAGATGACAGACGTAGTGACCGACCATCGTGGACGTGCCCATGTGAGAGATGAACCCCACGAGTTTGTACCTATCCCCGCCATCCCTGAAGCCCTCACTCTTGTCCTCGTCCATTTCCACAGGTTCCACATCTCCCTGCCGACTAAAAATCCAATCCACAGCCCTCTCCACATTATTATCAGTGGCCTTGAGTGCCCTGACAGCCTGTTCCTGAGTGAACCCCAGGTTGAGAAGATAATCGAGCCCAGGGCCAGGTACAAAATTCCTGGAGGGGGTGGGATCGACCCCTGGAGGCACGAAATCATCAGTGAAATCAGAGTCCGCGATGTGCTCCATTATCCAATTGGTGGCTGCCTCCAGGCCCTTATTCTCCGTGAAATAGAGTGCCCGTTTACATGCCTCAGGGTGAAAACCCATTTCTAACAGCTGCCCCATGATTTCCTCGTTGTAAACTGGCGCTGGCACTGAGTCCGCAGACTCTGGCAGCAGCTCCTCGTCCACCTGTTTACCTGCACCCCGGAGAAGACTTATGTCGAGGATATCAGGCATCTCCACAGCGACATCTAATTTTATTGGTGTCCAGTCCTCGCTGACATTGAATTTTTTCAGGTGAAGGAGGAGATAATCTGGCGTCGTTGACAGTCTCGTCTTCTTCGTGGCCGTTGTCTTCTCGTTCAGTGCTGTACTGTAAAATTGTTCCACTAGTTCTGTTCGTGCAAATGACTCGAGGCAGGACGACAGCTTTATGTGAGGACGAACTGGGGGGGTTGATGTGTCCAGACGACGACCACTCGATTCTGCATCCTTTTTCTCAGCCTCGTATGCAGCCACTTCCTCCAAATTTGTTGCAGCATCCAGTGGAATTGGCAAGGGTAAAAGGTATTCAGGTCGATACGAGTACTTGACTTTATTCGAGCTGCTGCACTGATATCTCTCCTCGACCTTGAACTTGAAGGCATCAGCTGGATTTGCCTTGTGCACACTGTGACGATCTAGGATGTTGATGAAGTGCAGGAAAAACTCCTGGGCATCCTGTTGCCTGGTGGATGAGAATCCTGGATGCCCCTTGCCAATAAGACTCTTGAACATCCTCGGAGGTACCCCCTGTCGACCACCGTCCTCTTTCTCAGCCTCTGGTGCCACCGAGTACTTCCCAGACAGCAAACCAACCCCCAGTTTAGCCATTTGAACGTTAAAATCGTTGGCTGGATCCACTGTGTTGCCATCAAAAATATCCAGTGCTGGATCTACAAATCTCTGAATGAAATCTGGAATTACAAAAATCGTCTGCATGACGGAATTCAAATAGCAAGAATTCCCCAGGTTGTTTAGTCCAGTGTATCCAGAACCATAAACAGGTGTCAACTTGCTGGCAGCTTCCTGGAGTGCCACCCACTCCCCAAACTTCTGATTGAGATCCAGCTCCAACTCCACCATGGACTTCTCAGTTTTCTCCAGGTGTGCTATATTAATTCCCCAGTGCGCCAGGTGAACAATAAGATTCGGATCGTCCACCATGTCGTCCTCGTCATACGAGTAGACATCACCAGTTCCCTCTTTCGTTATTGTCCCCAGTTTAACTGCCAGGGGATGACCTGTCGTTCGGTAATGCTCCACAGCGTGATCGTTGCCACCCGTGCCATCGTAGAACTTTCGGCCGCAGAGGATCGACCCGTCGGTGAGGTTCAACCAAAGATTCTGTGTCAAATCACATCTCTCACACTTCCAGCCACTCGGTGGAATTTTCTTTCCATTATCCAGCTGTAGGAGATTTGCTGCATGCTTGGAGATGACTTTGGCCTCTCCATCCCAGGTACCAGCGAGTGCCTCCCTCTCGGCGACTTTCATCGCAGATTCACCCTGGAGCACACCAATTATCGAGTTCTTCACGTGCTCTGGTAAATCGTTATTTGGGTAATCAACAACAGCGAACTTTGGCATAACGATTATTTGGTACGTGTCCTCGTACGTGAACTTCTGCTCGTCGGGGACAAAACCCCCTGGGGTACCGATCGCCAACCTGGTGATCTTCTTGGCAGGACCGTCCCCACCCTGATCCACAATTGCCTGTTTAGTCCTCCTGATGTTGAAGAAAACATTCTGACCGGTTTTTTTGGAGTACCTCTCCAGATGATCCCTTCCAAGGCCATGAAAAGAGGACAAACTGATGTATAAACCCTCAGGAGACTCCGGAGTGTCGAAGGAGTATACGCACTCGTCCTTGTATATTTTATCCTCTCGTTTCGGTACTTTAACCGATCCTAAATTCTGAATTAGATCCTCCATGACTCTCCAGCTCTCAGGATTTGTTTTCTATTTACAAGACTTCAAAAAACTACATGTAATGATGCAACCATAACCCCAACGGTGTCAAAAACCCCCAGGAGTGCAGGATTAATTGAATAAATAACGCAGGAGTTGATGGGAGTGATTTATTTAATTAGGTGGAAGGAAATGTTCGGGGGAGCAGGAGCTAATTAAAACACTAATTGTCACTAATTTCGAGGATTTATCTTTTCACGAAGGGGATGACCACCGGGAAGCAAAATACAATTATTAGCCGACTTCAAGGGATTCCAGGAAGATGAGGAGAAACTCATGAGAACTCGGTTTCAAGATTTTGAAGATTGCCATCAAACAATCGAAAATATCTCGTCATATATATTATTTTCAATATATTTGTAATATTTTTCAATGATATCTCCAAAAAAAACTTGGATAAAAAAATGATTTGACCGTTCCCTCCAAAAAAATCGTCGCTCCACCGTTTCAGCCGCCATATTGGGATCTCTTCGTGACGTAATAGGATCCATTTCTCGCGTGAGTCTCTACCGGCATCATCTCCAGAGAAAATCTCAAAAACCTTATCAATTAATAAATAAAAGCCATAAAAAACATGAGTGGAATCGTGAGGAATGCCCTGCGCATTGTTGGAGTGAAAAGTCTCGTGTCGTCAACATCATCCTCTCGAGTTATCACTCCACAATTGTCTCGATGCCTCTGGCACATGTCTAACCGATCACAAAGTGAAAATTCTGGCCTCAAACTGCTGAAATCCTTCGAGACCTGCAGCTGTGGCTGTGGAAGGGCCCAACACACCAAGGGTAAATGATCTTAATATTTTCTAAGATGAACATCTCCTCGGGAAATCGATCTGGGAGGGTGTGTCTATCCCTGGCCACGTGCTCTGGGTCTTTCATGATTTTTTTTTTACCCCTGGATCGTAATTTTTAGCTGAGAAGGAACTGGTGGAGTTCTTGGCCGAGGAAATCGTGGCTGAGAAGAAGGCGCAGAAGCTCAAGACTATTCCAACGCAAGTCGATGGGTTCTCCGTGTCTCTTGATGGTGCTAATGTTACATTGGTGAAGAAACAGGGAGACGAAACGTGAGTTTTTGGGGTTGGGTTGGGGAATCACGGGATTTTCCCAGGAGGGGACTTCCCCGAGGGGTTTCCCCAGGGGAAAAATTCCCAGGTGATTTTCCCCAGGGGAAAAATTCCCAGGTGATTTTTCCCAGGGGAAAAATTTCATGCTCTTCCCCAGGAAGAAAATTCCCAGGCGATTTTCCCCAGGAGGGGACTTCCCCGAGAGTTTTCCCCCTGGGGAAGAAATTCCCCGGAATTTTTCCCCGGGGAAAAATTCTCCTAGAGCTTCTCCCCACCGAAACAATTTTCATTATATTTTCAATGAATGAAAATATTGAAATAATAATTATTTCCAGAATCACAATTGCATTCAACGTGAATCACACAGTGGACAGCGACAACGAGCCAGAGATCGATGCAAATGACGATAAACCAGATCTGGGTGAGATGAGGAGTAAGCCCAACTTCTCTGTGGACATTGAGAGGGGAAAACAGACCCTCGGGTTCTCCTGTTCTTTTAATAATGAACCTGGAGCATCCGGAGCTGACGAGAGTTACAGTAAGGGCTTTAGAAAAAAAAAATCAAGAACCGCACACCATTTTTTATTCTCAATCTCCCCAATCTACGATTAATTAATTAATCAAGTGAATTAATCGATGCAATTTATTCTCGTAGATGACTGCTTCGGTATCGACGAGATCACCCTCTACGAGGGCGAGCACAATGACAAGGTGTATGCAGTAGCTGGTGAAGTGATCGATGGAGTGAGTAAAACAAATATTTTCTCCATAAATTTTATTCATTAATTCCATTGGGATAATTAAAAAAAAATAATCAATACTTGTGACAGTACTTGTACGATCTTCTCATGAACTATCTGGAGGAGAAGGGTATCTCAAACGAATTCGCCGAGAAATTGGTCGACCTGAGCACGAATTACGAACACAGTGCGTACATTAGTTTACTCGAGGGACTCTCCAAGTTCACATCTGGAAAGTGAATCTACATTCTTTATATTCCATAAAATGTTCCAAGTAATTGTTTATTATCTGTAAAATACACCTACTGAGAATAAATGAAAAAAATCTGGACGAGCGCTATCGATTCAATGGAATTAATAGTACCGATGGTACCATTAATTCTGTACAAAAAAAAAAAAACCTATCGTGGTATTTGGGACATGCCCCAGGGGAAAAACTCCTCGAGAACTTCTCCCGGAAACGAAGTCCCTGAATATTTTTCCCAGGGGAAAATTCTTAGAGGGGATTCCCCCTGGGGAAACTGGGAATTTTTCCCCTCGAATGAGATACCTGAGTTTTCCCCCGAGGAAAATTTCCCCAGGACTTTTCCCACTGAATAAATTCCCCCACAGATATCCTCCAGAGGAAAAGCCGCAAATATAATTTTTCTCCAGGGGAAAAATTTCCCCTCAGACGAACTTTCAAGCAGTGAATTTATTATGCAGCCTGTGCTCCTTTAAGCAGGGCATGGAGCAAAACCTATTGGAATTATATTCAAAGGGCACCTTCCCAGACATATCAGCAGCGCACTGGAAGCACCTGGCAACGACAACCCCATTCTCCTTGATGATCCTCTGCTCAGCAGCCAGTGCTCTTTTCTCCCTGTCGGACAGATTGAGAAATCTCTGCTTGGACTTCTCTTCCTCCTTCTTCATCTCGAACTCCCTCTTCTTGGCCCTCTCCTTCTCCCTCTTGGTCTTCCTCAGCATCCTCTTCTTGTTCATCTCCTCGGCTTCGATCTCCTCAGTAAGAGGTGCAGGTATCTGTGACTTATGATAATCAAATTTATCAGGATTCGCAGCCATAAATCTCCGAAAAGTATTCCTCGTCTCTTTATTCTTACTCGAAGCATATGGGGTCTGATATCTTTTGTTTTTCGCACAGGGATTTGCCCCCATCTCCATGAGAATCCAAATGACCTCCAGGTGCCCCGTGATGGCAGCTATATGCAGGAGGGTATTTCCCTCGTCATCTCCCTTGTTGATTACCTCCAGGAGTTCACACATCTTCAAAGAGGTTTCATTATTCTCTTTCTCCCCAGGTTCTCCACCCCCAGGTGGCCACACCCCATTCTCCCACCTCTTGACCTCCCCCAGGAGTATCCCCCAGGTCTCTTTCAGCAACTCCACATTTCCCATCCTGCATGCAGTCCACAGCTTCACCACCGACTCCTGGAGCACTCGATTGACAACTCTCTCAGGTTTTTCCTTCTTCACCTTCGTTCTCCGCTTCTTCATCTTCTTCTGCCTGGTGCGCCTGGGAGTGGTGTCCTCGAAGGCCAGTAGATTCTCCTTAAAATCAATTCCACAGAGGTGTTCCAGCACCTGGAGGAGCACGTCGTCCTCAGACTCGGTAGAAGAGGACAGCGCCCACATCATGTCAATATCAGGCCGTGACCTAGTAGGGCTTTTTCGTGACTTCGCTCTATCCATCTGACAGATGGGGCTCTTCTGCCTCTCCCCTGATGATTTACTCCTGATTTCGACCTCCTCCGGGGATGACGCGTGTTCCCCGACTTTCTCCTCAGGTTTCTGCTCTGGAATTTCACCCAGAAGATCGACTCGAGGAATTTTCCTGCGAATTGGCTGTCTCGGGGAGATGGGAAATGTGTCAGTGAAGTCAGAGGCAGAACCATAAATTTCGACTGTCGTCAGGATGTCGTAGACCCTCTGGACTTCGCTGAATGTCGCTCGTCTCGTGGGAAATGGCAGGGGACGGAGTCTCGGATCGGTTTTATCGAGGGGAGGGCTCTTACCGCCGAAGAGGACGGTACGATTTTGAGGACCCACTGCCCTGTACAGGATCAGGGATGAGCTGGTGATGTGGCTGCTCCAGGAGTCCAGGATCTCCTGGACGTGCTGCACCAGAAGGGACTCGTTGTAACGACGAAGACTGGCACCAGCACTCTTTTGGTAGCCAGCACCTCGGTTGTCCCTTTGGGACTGGCTTGACCCCTGCTTAGCTCGGACTGTGTACGTGTGGAAGGTTTTGTGGACCAGTGCCTCGCCATTCTGGAAAACTCCTGCTGCGAAGTGACCACCACCCACCATTATCACTGTCCAGGTTGTTTTCTTACCGCTGTTCAATGCCTGGGTGATCATCTCGTCGTTTGACGAGGGAATTGATTTCTTCGAGTGCAGGAGGCAACGGTAAATACTGAAAATGTTACCTGGGGAACAGAAAATTTATGACTGTTGTTTAAATTGGAAAATTTCTTGCGTATTTGGATAAACAATTTTATTCCTGCAATCACCTTCGGAGTTCTCGAAGAAGACCTTCGAGTGTCGACTGGCAGTAGCGGTGAGGGCGTCATGCTTCCGCCTCTCGGCAGCCTCCGATGTCTCGTCTGTCTCGGAATCGGAGGAGACACAAGCAATCATGAGCTTGCGATCGAGCCTTTTAGCTCGCGAGCTACTGCTTGGCGAGCACTTGGAATCGTCCAGAGCTCTCGGAGTCGTCGTGTCCGTGGAGTTCGTCTCAGAGCCATTCTCCGGGTCGGACTCGGAGCCCGAGAGGCTCGAGACGTCATCTGCGAAGAGTATTGAAAAGCAGAACGAAATTATGGGGTAAGAGCATCAGATCATCTAGCAGTGATGGACTTCCTGGGGCTTCGATGGATCAGAAGCTCTCGGTATTCTCCAGGATTAATCCCCAGGAAGTCCAAGTAGTTCAAACCACTGCCAAACCTTCATCAGCAAGAATATCAAACTGATCTTCAGTTATCGACTTGGATCCTCGGAGTCGTTGCTTCAGGTTGTATCTGTGCCAGTCCAGCTTGTAGTGGCACCTCTGCTCCGCCTGATCCTCAAACGTTTTATTGCAGAACGAACAGCTCAGGGAATCAGACACAGTCAAGTCCTCCAGCTGAGAAAATATTGTTTCCGGATCCGGAACTGAAATAAATCTTTCTCCATTACAAATCTATTCTATTTTATTTCCATCTTTATTCTAAAAATGCAGGGATTATTATGTTGATTAAAAATAAATTAATGAAATGTTAAAAACGTACGGCTCCAGTGAACGTCAAGGTCAGATCCACCAGAAAAAACATAATCATTCTAACGAACGCTTGCATGACGTAATTATGACAAAATCATTCCCAGAAAATGGAGGAAAAACTCAGCAAATTCGACGGACAATTGCCCAATATTGCTCAATAATTTTACTCCCTCAAAGTAATTACTCTTTTCAATTATCGATATAATTACTCACCTATCGATGACTTCAGTCTCATGCATTTGGCGACTTTAATCCCTTTTGTAATACTATCGAAGTCCTTTTGATTATAAATTTTAAACAATCGACTATCCATCCTGGAGGTCTCGTTTACTTAATTATGCCTTATAATTATTATTATTTCCACTAGATTATAAAAAATTGGGAGGATGTTACGAAAATGTCTGATTATTTGGTGGATTTTTGGCTAGAGACAAGTGTCGGGAGGTTATTGTGAAAGAGAGGTTTTGGATTATATCGGTTGAGGGCGCGAAAATCCATTGGAACGAGCGGGAAAATAAATTAATTTCAACTTCAAATTGAATTTTCAATCTTTTATTCATTACACGATTAATTACCTTCCTCTCAAGAATGATAATTGTTTTATGATAATGATAAAAAAAGATAAAATCAACCCCAACGAAATTAAATTAATTCCTACCGAAATCCAATGAGAAAAAAAATGGATTAAATCCATTCGAGGAATAATTGAGAAATAAAAAATATGAATTGAATGTTAAAGTTTTATTATTGGTTTATTGAATTGTTTTTACTATACAGTTTTCAAGCTTGAATATTCTTCATGTATTTTTTGGGACTAATAACGTTAATTACCCTTGAATAATTAATTTACGTTCCGATGTAACGGAAATACCTGGCGGCGCTATCATAAGGATTCCCGTGAATCGCGTATTCGTGGAAAGTAGGGGTAATAAATTCAGTTGGATCCATATTCTCGTAGATTGGTTCTCCAAAATAAGTACCCACCACCCATCCAGGGTAATCCTTCATTAATTCGCGTTCCTCTTCGCGATTGGCTCTCATTTGCTTCAGAAATCTGAAAAAAAAATAAAAACTCCGTGACTCCCCGCGAATTATCTCAGCAGCAAAGGGAGTAATCAAGGAAATGTCACTTGACATTTTTTAATAGAGTGGATTATGAGATAAAAATTGGGAATGGACATACGCCCTGTCCCTCTCAGCCATGAGCATGCAATAGACGACGTTCCTGGCACTGTGCATCTCAATTCTTTCCCTTCTGATATCCTTATAACCCCAGAAGAACCCCGCACATCCAAAACTGATGGAAGCAACTGTCAAAGCAGTTGCAATATTAGCTGGAAAAAAATAAATAAAATAATTACGCAATAACAATAAAAATATCATCCACCCTACAACCACCCCCGAATAATAAAAAATCAAGTGCCGACAAATAGATTAGGTTATAATCACGTAACAGTTTAAAAAAAAAATACTTACGAGAGATAATTCTCCGGATATTGACCCTTGCAGTCTGCATGGGACTATACCCCCCCTTGGGGGGCATATCCTGGGGCCCAGACTTGGGTTTTGATGCCATAATCCAATATAAATTCAATAAGCCCCAATTAATTCCACATATTTTTTATAAACCCTCTCCGAAACCTCAAGAGGATTGACTGAAGTAGAGGCTCAGCTCTGGGGGTTGGAGCGACCCCAGCGGCATCGTAGTACTGCACCCCAAGAGAGGGAGGGCGCTAGGTGCAATGTTTTTGAATGCTTCTTTTGTTTTTTATTTGTTTAACTGGAATTTAGCCTACTGTTGAACGAGGGGTAGGGGGAAGCCACATTTTGTGGAATTTCGAATGAAAAAATATTTCAATATGTTGAAGATATACTACTAATTAAATTATATACTCAGAATGAGCGCGTTGTCTTAATGGTAACGTGCTTGCCTACCACGCCAATGGCCCGGGTTCGATCCCGGCATCATTCATTTTTTTTTTCATTTAAATAATTCCAATTTTTTTTTTGTTAATGGCAAATCAAT
>NW_011887816.1:70144-130593 GCF_000806365.1 Fopius arisanus | reverse complement strand
TAATTTAATTAGTAGTATATCTTCAACATATTGATAATTTTTTTCTTTTGAAATTCCACAAAATGTGGCTTCCCCCGTCCCCTCGTTCTACAGTCGACTAAATTTCAATTAAACAAATAAAAAACAAAGACCATTGATGCCGCTGGGGTCACTAAAACCCCCAGAACTGAGCTTCTACTTCAGTAAATCCTTTTTGGTCTCTCTAATGACATCAAGGCAATCCCCAACCAACGACAACTACGATACCTTATTTTTAGATGCCAAAATCAAACGATCATAACCCGAATGACATCAGACAGATAGGACTGATCATAATGACTCAGAATGATTGGATAGGTGTAAACAAGAAGTGATCCCCGAATAATAATCTCTACATCGATAATTCATCGTGATTAATCAGTGGATATGTTCGGGGTGAAGGACAAGGTAGCGTACAGAAATGGAAGGAATTTTGGGGAGAGAAATGAGAAAATTGAGACGAGTTTTATTCGAGATTTTTGGAGAAAAATCAATATCAATGAGTGGACCTTCAGTTTATTTCTCCTCGGTCTGTCCTTGACGATTGTTGCTGTCAAACTTGTTGTCATGTATGGTGAGAGCATTATTTTTTTATAATTATATGTGATTATTCGTGATTTTTTAGTTTATGCTGACATTTTGATGACTAGACAGATTTTTGTGTTTGTTTTTCTTTCGTTTTTTGGTTTTGGGGGCTTGAGTGGTTTTATTTAGATTTCCTGGGGTCTGGGGCTGGGGCCAGAGGTTTTCTCTGGGTTCTGGAAATAATTTTCATGGGAGAAATCGAGAATGAAATCCCCTGTTTATTTTTGTTTATGCAGGAGGTGGGGGAATCCGCGGTTTTTTTTTCATCCGCGTTGAGGGAATTTCATTTTTTTTTTTTCATTATCAAGGGTTTTTCATGGGCTTCAAAATGAGGCGTCACTCAATCCAATCGGATCCTATTCCATGATATTTAGCGTTTTATTCTCGAGGGAGGGGAGTAACAATTGTAGGAGTTTGTGAAAAATTATTTTCACAGGCGAATTTCTGTCCCCAGGGTTTCTCTTGCCTACGAAAACGTACGTCCTTGTTAAAAACCCTAGTCAGTACCTCCTGGGGCTTGTCCCAGGCTTTGATAGGGGTGAGGACTTGGGAAATCACATGAGAGAGAATAAAGATGGTTTTTTCGAGAGTCTCGGTGAATTAATAGGAAAATTTGGATGGCTTGTCAAAGCAGCTGTCAGTGGAATCTCATTAATGGGTTTCACTTGGTTTATTGTTTACAAGGACAGCAGGATACCTGGTGTCAATCCACCGTCGCCCTTTAGTCCTGGCAAGAGAAAGTAAGTGACTTTCTTCAATGGATTTGTTATTCCTGGGCATTTGGAAATATATTGGAGAGTTCTCAAAATTATTTTTAATGCATGGATTGCATGTGTATTAATTACTAATCCCTGTAATTAATTGAAAAAAAAACTGACGTCGATAAACGAAACCTCAATATTTATTCTGCAAGTCTCTCATACCGTGATTATCTCGAGATACGCTCGTCCTATCAAAAAAAATCAGAGAAATATTTTGTGGAGGATATTCAGATCTACACAAAATTTCTCTATTATTTTTCCGTAAGACGGCTCCTTGCGGAGGTAATCGCGTTTTTTTTAATCATTAATCTTCAATTTTCAGTCGATTATCGTCAATTTTTATTTCAGGTTTCAGGACGACCCCCGAATTCAGATGAATTACCTGATAGGCGTTATCAATGGGCTTCTGATCTTCATCTACATGTGCTTCTAATGAATGATCAATGGGAATTCAACCGACCAGCAATTTGGCATCTGAATAATCGAGAGATATATTTTTTTTTTCAACGGAGGGATATCTGATTAATTTATTAATGGGATATATCATGTTTAATGATTTAAATAGTCAATATCCTCGTGGGGTGGAGGGGGGGTCAACCTCGGGCTTTGGGATATACACGTTTGCCAGTATTTATTTATTATTGAATTGAAAGTATTAGTTCATCGCAGATCTAAATATATTTATCTATTTATTCTGTCTGTCGAGAGTTCAAAGGTCCATCGACTGATTATCTGTTCATACTCAGGAGAGGATTCATCAATGTTATTAATTATTGTGTCTTTTGTGTCAATTCTTCGTGGAATGTAATTATTAATTAATTACAGGAGAAGATATCTACTTAATGGTAATGAAGTTCAATATTTTGGGATATTTCTACATTGAATAAAAAATGGTTGAAGAGAAGTGGCGCATGCTTTTTTATTTAATGTGTAAAAATTGTGTTTCAGGCATTTTCTCTTGTTTGCAATTTATAGAAAATTATTCAAAAAGATTCAGAGGGCATCGCGGGTCTCGGGTTCCTGATCGTAGGAGCTCATGATCTTCTCCATTATTTCCCACAGCTTCTCCCTGGTGAGATCCTTGCAAAAAACCTGTCAGAAATAAAAAAAAATGAAAAGTTTTGAGAATAAAAAAATTAATTGATGCCGACGATTCGATTAATTAATAAACTGACATTAAACCAGGGTAATTGATCGCACTCGTCCATGAGTGGCACGACGACCCCATAAATTTGAAGAGTTAAATTAATACAGGCGATGGCGATGAGGTTGGGTGGGTAATCGAGAATTGCTGGGACGTGGTGGAAATCCTGGAGCAATGCCATACTGGTCTTGGCCACTGGGTACTTGGACCACTCGTCCTCACCGAACCAAGCCTGAAGAGATCTCAAATAGTGGAGCAAATACTGCAATCAAAGTTCGATTAAAAAAAAATAGTACAATGTCAGACCATTAATTAATTTCACATGATAAATATAAAAAAAATAATTCACCTTATGCGGGTGGACAGGATTGACGTGGAATTTCAGCATTCTCATGACGAGTAATTCTGCTTGAACAATAGCATCTCTGATGCTCCAGTACTGATCCCCAAGTTCCAGGGGCTGGGAGCCTCGATGGAGAGTATTTGATGCCACATTCATTACGTCCCTGATCTTCAGGAGGTCGTCCTTTATTTTTGCTGCCAAGTACAGGCATGTGGCTGCTATCAGCTGTTATCAAATCGATTAATAGTAATTATCAGGCAAGAACACATTAAAAATTCTGAATGATTCAGGAAAAATCTCTGGGCAAAACGACGAATTGATTAATTAATTTATTAATTCAATAATTCAATTTAATTCCGTACGTAGTGATCGTAGGCTTTTGCTGTTGATTCTCTGATGAATCTGTGATACAATGTTGCAGCTGTGGCAACTGTCAGGGGATGTGCCTCCAATTTCATTCCTAATAATTATAATAAATTAAATTATGAGATGAAATAATGCGTTTAATGAAATGAAAGAATAGTCTGAGGGCCTCACCACATTCGAAAATAAATCGAGCGACTGTGAAACTGTCATTTGAACTCGTGTAATCCATCGTTATACTTTTTTGCAGAGAACTCCTCTTCTCTCTTTGCATTGCCAGTACATCAATAACATCCATCATTTTTGAACTAATAAATATCATCGATTGTAATTAAACTGAACAAAAGGCGATAATAAACTCGATTCAATTAATTACTTAAACTACGTCGTTCAATCCTGGACATGTCCTGAGAAGGATTTTACAACAGAATTATGATAATAAATACTGGATTTTTCAGGATTACCTAACATATCACCCCCAAGAATTAAATTTCGAATAATCGAGGAAAACACTTGAAGAATTCCATCAAGTTCATACAAGAAATTATCAATAGAACAATTAATTTATGAAATTGAAAAGGCTAGAAGAAATAATTAGTGCCCAAGGTGAATAATTAAATGAAAATCGACTCCAGGGTATGAAAATGTCTTCAGAAATTCCAACGGGGGTTTTATTATCCTCAGGTTATGTTTTTGGGAGTCTATTTACCTCAGAGTTTCAGTGTTACGTGGCTCTGAAGGATTCATGTTAATTAAACAAATGAGACTTGCTCAAACTTAATAAAAGAAAAATTAACCAGTTCAATCAATACACACGGTAATTAATTATTATTTACTTTCTTCGGTGTCTAGGCCTCTCGCGCATATAAACAAATCGATCTCTGGAAGTTTTATTGAAAAAGTTCACTACTTTATCAACAAAAATGGCGATCCCTTCTAAAGTTGTTCGTCAAGTTCGACCACTTTTGTCTGTTAATAACAAAGAGGCTCACAGGAGAGTTATTAATTTATACAGGGCATGGTACAGGCAAATTCCCTACATAAGTGAGTACATTGTTTATAATAATATCTCATTTATAATTCCAGATTTTAGGAAAAATATTCACCAGTGGGTCTAACCTTTAATGATTTTTTCCAATGACAAAATCTTTTTCATGGTCTCTTGTTATTGTTTGTAATAATTAATTATTCATTCATCTGGGTCCTGGGCATTTTAAATAATTTTATTTCACTGATCTACGGGGCTTTGGGGTTTGTATTCTTTTTGTTTAATCCATTTGTTATGTAAACGTTTGTTGTTTTAGATCTGGAGTATGATATTCCCAAGACAGAAAAAGATTTGAGACAGAAACTGCGAGATGAATTTTGCAAGCACAAGGATGTGAAGGATATTCGAATTGTTGATATGCTAGTCATCAAGGTCTCAATTTATTTATCCACTCAATATTTTAACATTACATTTGAAATCATTATTGAAAGAATAATTAATCTTGTATTTATTCATTTTCATTAATTTATGGAGGAATTGGTTTGATTCAGGGGCAAATGGATCTTCAAGAAGTCGCACAGAAATGGAAAAACGCTGGGACATTTATGTACGCGTTCAAAGACACGGTAGAGAAAAAACCCACGGACTTCATGTCGAAATTCCTTGCAGGCCAGGATTAATATATTTCCCCTCCAAAAAATCATAGTTATTCAATTCTTGCGAAGAAACCAGAGTAAAATCCAATAAAATGTACATATAACACAGAATTCCCACGTTTTTCTCAATTATCTGGAGAATTCTCTCCCCACAAAAGGTGACAAAAAAAAAAAACAATCCAATGTGCCATGAGTTCCTGGAGGAGTTCCATGGGTTCGGAAATTTGGAAAAATCGATTTTTTTTGGCTTGTCAATGAGAGATGTCTCAAATATTTTATTGACCACTGGAAAATCAATTGGGAATTGAATTTCCTTTTCGTTATGAAAAATTATCCTTTATTTTCTCATTTATGAATAAAGATTATGCGGGTTTATTATGTACAGTCATGAACCACTAGTGCATTATCCACAGGAAAAAATTGACAATGCGAAATAAAAAAAAATCGAAGAGAACACTGTCATGGCCAGACGAGTTTTCAAATTGGAAGAAGTTTTTTCGTTGTTAGTGCACAGCAATTCAGCACCACGAGAGGTAAATTATACAAACCAACACTTAATCGTTAAGATACTACACAATAATCTCACATAAGTAGGAAAAATATATCTTATAAAAATTCTCTTCAATTTATCACTAAAATCACCGGGAAAGGCTCCTACTGAGGATAAAATTCCAATTGAACAATGTAAGCAATTAAAAAAATACTCTCGTCGACTTTAGTCAACGGCATTCGTGATTTTGGCACGATAATCGCATGAGACAGGCGGACGTAGGGATGAGGAATAATTAATTATCAACTAGGAACGCAACTCCTGGACTCCGAGAGTCAGTGACGTGATCTCCCGGACAATCATCTCAGCGATTTTCCACGCGAGTTCCTCTTTTGCCTTATCCTGCTCCAGATGAATGAATCTTTTCACAGCTCTCGACAATCTCGACTCTGAACAAACTCGAAATCATTACCTAATAAAATTAATTACCGACAATTGTAATTTTCTCATCAATAAACGACGTACCGTATTTTCTCTGGGGATCAGGATCAATTTCCGTGACGAATCTCCCCAAATTATCGACATACCCAACGCTCAAACTATCAAAAACGAAAGAAGATCATTAGAATTATTTATAATATATTCAGATTTATTGTAATTAAAGAGATTCCACCTGCACTTTGTACGCCTCCACAAGGAGTCAGGATCGTACAGCTGTCTAGCATCAATGCTCATGCTCCCATTCATCTTCTTCTTGTTCGAGATATTAATATCATCAGAATGTGAATTCGTCGATGTGTCGTGTGTTCCAATGCTGAGAGTGCTGATTTCACTGCTGCAATCTGACCCTGAGACAATTTAATGATAACAACTTCCTAAAAACTACTCTAATGGCTAAAAAAAAATATTAAATCACGTGATCGGCGTGAAATTATTTACCTGCCCGTTTGACTCGTGGATGTGCACACGCACTGCTCTGAATTGTGCTGATTAACTCGGAGAGGTATTTGTAGTAGAGTTGAGAAGATAAGAACGCGGGTAGATAATGCTAAACGAGTGATAAGAACTGTTAGCATTGTGGGTAAAAATATAGATTGGTGTATTCACCTTGTTGAGAAAATTATATACAATGAAACAGGGTTTTTCGAAGCAGTCAGCCTGGGGGCCGTCTCCACGCTCCGTACAGATATTCTGCTCGACCTGGAATCTTATTTTGTCGGTGAAACCCAGGGGCATCGTCGCCTGGAGACTAAAATACCTGCGGATTTTGACATTGAGTGATTGTGAAGTGAATTTTTTCAATGGAAATCTCGGTGTAAAAAATTTTAAAAAGCCTGTAGAATGCCCAGCGATAGAAAATTAAATTACTTCTCGTAGATGATGAGGGCGTCACTCTGAGCCTCCAGAGGGTCATCGCACCCTTTTTCCATCAAGTTCTGCTTGTAGCTGACGGCTGACATCCAGAAATCGAGCAATTCTCGTTTATTCTCCAGCTCCATAAACTGGAATTAAATGGGAGATTGATTAAATGGGGGAATTCTATGGAAGAAAGGGTCGTTGATGCTCTGGATACCTCCATGAAGTAGAAGAAAGCTGTTTCATTAAACAGAATGTCCGCGAGTTTGACGTCTCCACTTGTCAACACGTCGATCTGATGTTTGCAGTGGAATTCACTCCTCAAAAAGTCCTCAATGAATCTGAAAAAAATGATAAGTGTCGATTAGATCAGTCCTGGATCTCTCGATTGATGATTAACTGGTTCTAACTCGTCTTTGAGAACGCGGAAAATCCTCTCCTGGACCTGGAGTAGTCCATTAATAAGCCCCTGATGATCAGAATTCGCGACAGCTTCCTCCATCTGACTCCTGAGCGCCAAATCGAGATTAACCTTCAGGGTATCCTTAACAATATATCTATTGTAGACCCTGAGAGCATCCTGGACTACCCCAGAGCCCCCAGACTCCTCGTCAATGCTCCTCCAGGCTCTAAACCTATTCTTTGGTACCTCAACATCATTTTTATTTACACTCTCTCCCGGATTATTGGGATGGTACCCATGGAGATTATCATCTGTCCCCCGAAAGCACTCGACCTCCATCCAACACTTGATGACAGCCAGTCTGTTTCTGCTCTCCATGAACTGGAGGAAGTAACCCAGTGCATCCTTGTCGTTGAGGATCTCGGGGAGACTCTTGGAGAGTCTCGACGTGCAGATCTCGAGTTTGAGGCTCGATACCGACTCCTCCTCGTCATCCTCCTCCTCTTCGAGACTGTGACAGCAGACGGCCTGAACTTTCGAGACTCTCCCATCACCTCCTGGGGGCCTCTCGAGATTCGGCGAGGTCGCTGGAGAGCTGGGGGATGATCGAGACTTCTCTTTTGATCCTGAAACCCATCGAATTCACTTTCCGACATAAATAATCAGTCCCTCGAGATTAACCTCAAACACATCCAGCATCACAGGATTATCTAGTGATCAATCGCGTTATCAATCATCACTCGCAATTGTTCGAGGGAAATTCCTCGAGGGCTTACCTGACTTTTTAAAAAATTGTAGCATCATTATTCACTGCTGGAATCATCGTAAACAAATCCTATGTAAACATGAAGGTTCCCAACGCGACGTCACGTTTCTCTTATCCAGAAATCATCCACTTGTTTCCTCGATCACTTTGTAAAAATCGTCATCCGATGATCCAGGAAAAAATCGTCGAAAACCGGTGGAATTTTCAGGTCAGTTCATTGTTGTCGATTTTTCGTTCATGTGATCTTATTTATTTATCGTAAATGTCAATGGGCTGCGAGACGGAAGTTCCCGGAGAGACCCGAGGATCAGCGGAAATTTTGAAATTTAATTTTGCCCGATTATGGAGAGAAATTAATTAATAATTGATGGAAAAATAATTATATCGGTGATTGACGTTTTTTGAAAGTCGGGGTTTTTTTATTTTCGATTTATCACGGAGAATAGTGATCTAGGAGAAAATGTCAAAGGACCTTTTTTGTAGCTAGGGATATTATCCACAAAAAAGGTCTTGTGGAATTTTTATCTGAAATCCTCCATTGCCGAGTTAATTACTCCTTTCGAAGGGCAGAGCAATAAAATGAGAGACTCTCCTCGAGAATTCCCTCCCCAGACTGCCATCTTCCCCTGGACAACATCCAAGGACGATCCTGGAGACGATCCAAAACATCCCGTTAATCCCTAAACCTGGAATAATCCTGCGGTCAATGTCCGGTCACTGGGAGTCACCGCTGAATACCGGTTTACCACTCGTTAAAGTGTGAACGTCTGTTCACTCTCGTCTCACGGTTCATCGTGTCAAGTTCGTTCTGTAGATTATTATAAAAATTACCAACGGAGATGCTCTTTCCATCTTTACTAATCACCCTGGCCTGGACAGCATCTGCCAAGCCAATGGCATACGATCAACGACAGACGGGAGATGTAAACGTTCAGATTCACCTGAAAGATCTCCAAGTCGTTGCACTCATTGATACCGAAGCCCTCGAAGATTATATGGTACAAAAATAATTTATTACTATAAAAAATAATAAATAATTCGACATTGTCGGGATTATTTATTTTTAATTACAGGATTACAATTATTCGTACGATTACTCTGACTTCACAATTAAGCCGATGAAGCCTTCGACGAACTCCGGATCATCGACGACAGCTTCTGCGTGGCACACGTGGCCGACGAATCCTGCAAGCTCATCATCAAAGGCGAATTCCACCGAGGAATTACCTCCAGGTGTGACTACGCCGACCTCAGGGAATGTTTTCACCACTACACCGTCTCCTGGGGAGTCAGATGCAGAATTGATAGCTCCAGTCGATATTCCTTCATCATCAGCGGCTCCTGAGGCTTCTGGATCTCCTGGAGATGAGTTGGATGAGACTGTCCAGGGGACAGGATCAAAATCGCGGAGTCCGGGTGGATGCCAGGCGGGATATTACACCGACGCCAGGGGCAGATGCAAAAAAGGATCCCGAAGACGCGTTTCATTTCTCCCGTAAGAGTTTTAATCCTCTTTTTTATTTTCATCTTATTTCAATTGTGAATTTCCCCCAGGTTTGCCCTCAGGATGCTGCCGAAACGCCTGGGGACTCAGCGGTCGACGTGAATTTTTAATGCTTGATAAATAATTGAATTGTGATTATTAATGCTCAATAAATAAAATTTTATAGTTCGTCTGTGATTTCTACTGGGGGCAGAGGATAATTTTCATGGGTATAATAAATCCTGGGGCGGTCCAGGATGCGGGGATTCTGGGGACGTCCTCAAGGACGAGTAACTGATCGAAGCTCCCAATTATCCCTACCCCGAACGTCAATACAATCGCTATCAATCAGTGACCCCAACTTCATCGGACCTTGACCATCCCCCACCCTGTGGACCCGATTCCTCTGTTCCGTTTGGCCAGGCACCTCTCAAGACTCCGGCAGTTGTGATCAGACCATCCCGAGATATGTATCTGCTGCTTGTATTCGCATTCCTCGCCCTGGCGAACTCATCACCAGTCAAATACGATCAGCGACAGGATGGCAAGTTGAACGTTCACGCAAAATTGGAAAATCTTCTCCTGATTGTTGCACCCTCTGGCTCTCATCCTGGCTCGATCGATTTCGATCTCCCTGGGATTCTTGAGCACGAGCTCGACTTCAGGTCTGCGGCCCAGGAAAATGGAAAAACCTCACAACCTGGGGACCACTTCCAGGAGATCGGGGAACACCACCAGTTCCAGAAAGATGAGCTCAAACTCATCGGCGATGCCATCGAAAATTGCGGACCTGGCAGGTACCGCGATTCTGTTGGCATCTGCCGATCTGAGGAATCCGGTGCATTGAAAAATTAAAGGAGATCGTGAATTTTAATTAGTCGTAATCATTGAATTATAATTATAAATGATTTTTATATTCAAAAGAAATTCGTGTTTGGAATGAATTTCCGATTTTTATATTAAAAATTAAAGAATTTTGTATTTTTATTTTAAATATTGAATAAATATATGAATATAATTTTTATATAACTATAAATATTATTTTTATTTCCCTTTCTCTAGTAGAATAAATAATGCGACATGTTTTCTCAGGTATAGACACCTCTCCAACAGGTTCTTCCAATAAAAAATTATTATTTAAATTTCTCGCGGAATTTGCGGAATTCAGTCCTTGAAAATTGCCAATGCGAATCTTTTGTTCAATTTAATATTCAAAATTGAAATAAAAAAATGGAAAAAGTCCTTCATCTCCAGGAGACGATCTCCCTGGAATCCCATTATTCCCCTCCAGCGCAAACAAACCGCGAGAATGTGACGTAACAGGCATTGACCTCCCCCTGAAGTTCACGAGAGTTCCTTGACCCAGGGGAGGGGGGAGAGGGGATACTCTGGTGGGGGTATGGCTGGGTCACCTGGGGCCAGAGTGGTTCAGTGCTCCCCAGTGAGATCCTGTCTCTAGAGCCAGCAGGAGCTTCCAAATGGTGCAAATAAACATGCGAGTTTTCAAGATTATTTCACTCCTCCTCTCGATCCTGACCCTCACCAGGAGTTCCCCGGTGTCATCCCTCCGCCTGGAGCACCGGGAAGCCCCAGACGATGACGTGGACACCCCGACAACACCTCGACCTGTCATCAGCCCAGAGGACAGCTACGACCAACGCCAAAACGGCACCGAGAACTACCGGATTCACGTGGACGGTTTAGTAGTCGTCGTGGCACCTGTCGAGGCTCTTCTCCTCGCCGGTGGCATCCCAGACAATTTCTCGAGCATTCTGGTCCCTCCAGCCCCTGAGAAGCCCCTGGAGAAGCCCCTGGAGAAGCCCCAGGACGACCTCGAGCCCCTGAAACCCATCGAGAAGCCCAACGATGGAGAAAAACCACTGGAAGTCAAGAAAATATCCCACAGGTGAGTCTTCTCCGGTCATCACGAACTCCTGGTAATTATTTTTTATTTCCAGGGGAAATCTCAAGCTCATCAGCTTCCTCGCACCTCTTCTCAGACATCTTGGACGACAGTAAAAACTTTGAACCATCGAAGTCGCATTTTTTTATTGAAAAAATATTGAAGACAGTTTAAAAAAATCAAATGGAAGTAATTAATATTTAATCATTATCATTTGTAATGCCAATTAATTAATTACTCAATTAATTCGCTTCGAAAAATAGAATAATGGAATGTTATAATTTATTTGGATATTTTTAGTGCTAAAGTCGTATTCATTCATTTTAAATTGTCGTTTGTATTTTTTTCTTTTTATTATTAAAATGATATTTATTCATCTGAAATTACAATAAATACAGTTTATCATTCCCTGCTGTTTTTTAATTACGCAATTCCGGGGGTTCGATGGTACAAAAGATATTTGAAACTTATGGTCCTAGTTTTTACAATTATGATACATTTGGGTAATCTAGGTCATTGATCCACTGCTCATTAACGTAAAAGCGAGTAATTGGGAGATAAATGCAGTCTCATGGGAATTGGGGTAGTCTAGGAGTAGCTGAAGCCGGTGGGTCATTCCTGGCGTAGACTAGATCGGTTGAGCCTCATCTTCAAGATGCAATACCTTCGTTTTTCTGGAACAGATGATTTTTTATGGCATTATTTTATCAATTAATTACATGAGGACTCGGGGGGTAATTTTTAATTGGTAAAATTAATTCTGAATTAATTCAGATAATTTTCCCTCACCTCATTGCCCTGTTCTCTGCCCTCACCAGCAATTCTGGCCTCGAGCATTCCTTTTTCCTCCCTGAGTTCTTTGATGCAGGTGTCATTCTCCAGCTGAATGATCCTCAAGACCTTCAGCAATTTGGTAACAAGATTATCCACATCGATTACCTGATCGACGAGATTAACAGCTGTTCCATAGTCCTGAACCCTGTGAGCACTGTCCTCCTCCTCCTCATCGCCAGTGTCACCCTCCTCCTCGTCCTCAGCCCTTCGTCGATTTAGGATAGCCTGAGTGAGACTATTGAGGGATGAGAACTCCTCAGGACTCCTGTCACCCTCGTAACCCTCAAGTACACCATCAGGAACACTGAATCCCCTCCTGAGTGAATCACAACTGCTAACCATATTCCTGGTATAACCATCATGCAGAGGAACATCCTCGAGGACACTTTCCATCATGAGACAGGGCTCAGTCTCAAAGTCCAGAAGATCCTCGCTTTCGTCAGCCCTGAGCTCCCTGAACAATCCCTTACCCCCCTCGCACGACCTCTTCCCCACGAACGGATGTGTCGCAGCATTTCTGATAGCCCCGATGACAGCCGACACGAATGAATGCCTCTTGGGTGATGGCACGAGATTCAAAGACCTAGAGCTCACAGGTGACGACTCAGCACTGCTATTCGACTTCGAATACGCCTCATTGTGGTACACCACGTCCTCCAAATCCTTCTCCGATATTTTGTACGACTTGACGAGTTGATCGACAAGTCCCTCCAATCGATTACCCAATCCTGACAATGCAACACCAGCACCTGAGACTGCTGCACCCTGTGTCAGCAACAAATCCCGGCATTTTCTCTCGATTGCACTCATTCTCATCTCCAGGGAGAGATTCTCCTGTCGTCGTTGCTCGCTCATTCTCACCAGGTGTTTGCACTCCTCGGTTGAACGACGGATTTCCTCGTCTTTGGCAGTGATTGTGAGATTTTTCTGTTGGAGCTCTGCCTCCAGCTCCTTCATCGCCTCAGCCATTGCTGTTTTCTCCAGGTGGAGAAATTCCTGGAGCTCCAGAGTCTCGGCCTCCACCTCCTGCTGATGATGTAGTAGAGTCTTCTGAGCTGCCAGACTCTTCTCAAGGTCGCGATTTAACATTCTGCAGAGAGACTGCAGATTTGCTATTTCCACCTGTTGATTTGCCACCACCTGGCCTGATTCCTGGAAATGTGACTCGAGCTCCAGGAGGGAATCATTTCCCTCGTTCTCAGTATTCCCAAGGATCGCCTGAACCCTCTGCAAATTCTTCCCCAGCTCCATCCTGGTGAACTCGTGATCGGCCCTCTCATCCCCCAGCTCTCTCTTAGTGGCAGCTAGCTTCACCTCGAGCCTCTCCTTCTCTCTTCTCGCTTCGTCGAGCTGTCCCCTCAGGGTCTCATACATTGCCTCCGGTACGACGGACACCTCCGTCTGGGTATCCGAGGTTATCCTGTCTGGTACCTCTGGACCACTCCTCGTGGGTATTCCTTGTATCAATTGCTCGATATCCACATCGGTGAGTCCCGTCTGAACACTCACTTCGTGATAAATGACAGTTCTCTCAATTTTCGGCTTCACCAGGGAGCGCTTCCTGGAGAGCGATGGCTCTCGCGACTTCTTGTCATCCTGGATATTGAATTTTGATGGTCGTCTCCTGGGAAGTGTTCCGAACGTCTCGATTGTCTTGGTCTCGATTTTCTGGAGCTCGGATTTTCTCGTTTTATCGAGTGTTATCGATCTGGTGAGGAGCTTCGACGACCGGGGAGTGGGTGCGGAACGTTTGAGATCCTCCGAGGGTGTAGGAACAGGTGTTGTTCGGCATTTTGAGATGCTTGAGGCAGTTCCCCGGGTGATTCCCCTCTGGGAGAGATCCTTGTCGAGTTCCTTGGCGAGTGGAGACGCCAATGATAGAGTCAGAGTGTCGGGGAGAGGACGGGATCGACTCCTGGTGCGAGCCGGTGTAGCACCACACCAGGGTTTTGTCGTTTGTTTGGTTGGGGGTATGGGTTTAACGGATTGAGGACGGGATTTCAATCGAGATGGTTCACTCTGGGGTGTGGGTCGCGACCTGGACGTCTTCGCCGGGGGATTAGTGGGTTTTTTCTTGGGTGTTGGAGTGCACGGTGGGCGTTTTGAGGGTCGAGGTGTTGGTCGGGAGCCTGTGGAACCCGTCACCGATGAACTCTCACTTCCACCCTCCGACGTGTGCTCACCAGGTCGCGGAATTGGAGTGCGGGGCAATTCGTCGGGGAGTGTACCGCATGGATCCTCGTAAACTGAACTGCACGATACCAGACTGGAATCGCATGACACCTCGTCGAGGTTGTTAATGCTGCTGTAGCCGTTTACCCTGGGTATCTCCGTGGCGCAACCCTCCACCCCGGAATCACTTCCGTCCTTAGTATCCTTGTCCTTACCCTCCACCAGGGTATCCGTAACGTGAATTACCGTGATGTTGCAATCGCTGTTCATCGTGCCATTGGGGTCATCATCCTCGTCGTTCTCCGGGGAAGTCTTCGCCGACGGCGATGAGAGATCCTCTGGGACACCCGAGTCCTGACGACTCACGTACTGCGGTGACGCCGGCAGGCACAACTCCGGAATCTCCAGGTCAATTCCTTCGTTCATCTTCGGGGATGATTCATTCTGCAATCATACGTCATATTCTCATCGGTTCTTATCGAATCGACGATTAATAAAATTCTTGGGAATTTCTCGAGAAATTCTCATGGAATTCAAAAACCCAAAAAATATCCGCCCATTAATTCCAGAAGACAGAAATTTAATTTCCCCGGCCCAATTGCCATCCAGCTACCAGACACCGAAATAATAGCAAAGTCTCGGCGTTATGGACTCCCGGGGGAAAGGGTTCACTCACCGCCTATCACCCCCGGAAATGAATTCCGAACGAGCAATTGAATTGGAATTGATCGAATAATTTCTCAGTATCCAATTTTGCTCAATCAAAAACAACGCGATGAATTGAGGGACTTCCCATTGAATTATCCCGCAATTCTTATCTCTCATTGTTAACACTGATAATTATTTTCACGGATATGATTCCGGAATTGTCTGGAGTGCAGAGTTCCCGAAGAAAACACTGGAAAATATTTTCCACTAACAACATATTATTTCATGAGTTCATTATTTAAATTATTTAAATTATTTTCAGTATCAAAACAATTTTTGAGTTGCTCAATAATTTTCTCGGTGTATTGACCTACATCGCAGGAGTCCCCGGAGTGATACGTCACGCGCGATTTATTTGTCGATAGTCAAGCCTTCGTGAAGTGAAAAAAAAAATTCCCATTAACATGGAATCTTGCGAGTCGGGGGAATCACCGGTGACAGCTGACATCAGGGCGATTAATCGAGGTAGTGGGGCACTTATATCAGTGTAACTTCTCCTCGCGCAATCATTATTCACTCCGGAAGCGCGTGGTTAGAGTTTATAAAGACGAAAACGAGTGCTGATAGAGAAGAAAAAAATGACATTACGATCAAGTGGATTATTGACTCAATTTGTTGAAATAATTTGTTAATCGCGGAGAAGGTGGTGTCTGTGTTAATTGAAAATGGATTGATCGTTGTTCAGAGGATTAATTGAAATTCCGAGGTAATTGGTGAACGTTGGTGAGACGTTTATCTCGGAAACTAATTGTTGTAAAGGAAAAGTCGTTGGAACTTTTCTGGAGATGGGGAAATTTTGGAGAATAAGTTGTAATGATATTTTCTTGTGGAAACAATAATTATCGAGATAATTGAGTGATTAGAGATGAGAAAATGAGCAAAGCAGTAATGCGAGGAGACAACCTGAGGCTGTTCCTCCGATCGAACACGGAGACCCTGGAGGTCCTGGGGGACGGCTGTCGAGTGAAGATCGTGGATAACACGGGGAAGATCCGTATGATCGGGGATGGGAGTCGCCTAGAGATAACCGGCACAAACTGCGGAGAAATCGAGTACCGGGGAGATGGTGGAAGGATAATACTAGGACCGCAAGTCTCCAGGAGGAATATTCTATACATCGGGGACGGGGGAAGGGTGGGACGTCATCCTCTGGTGCATTCTGGACCTGATATCGTCGAGAAGTCCTCGGGAATCGGCTTCTGCACCACCTCCAAAATCAAAACTACTGTTTACACACCAGATTGAGGATTTTTTTTTTTCAGTTTTTATCGGTTTAACCGTGGGGTCTCGCTGCTTCGGATGCCTCCGGATGGCCTGCAGACGTGTTGTACTCGGGGTAAATATAAACCTCTGGGACGTGAAGAATGCATTCTGGGGAGGACGTTTAACTGTCCGGAGGAGGAAAGGGGAATGGGACACAGATGGACAGGAAATTACAGCTGGGGGTCTGCGAAATTCCGTGGGGAAGGGGTATCGCGGAAATGGAGCATTTTTTTGGAGCTCAATTCCCAGAGGATGAGGAAGACTGGATTTAATTCTTGGGGGGAATTGCGATCTCAGATCTGTATTTCATTAATTTTATGTGAAATAAATTATTTTATTCATAATTTTGGGAGTGATTCGTTTGAATTTCCAAGACCTTCCTTGATGGAAAATATCTCCAGACAAGATTTTTTCATGGAAATCAAAATGAGCATTGATTTCCCAAAATTGATTCGTTACGTTCCGAAATAATTCCACTTGAAGAAACCCTGAATTTTTCGACACCCCAAAAACCGAAAGTCAAACGACAAAAACTGATTCCCTGATTCCGTCATTCCCCACTTCCTCATCCCGTAGTCACCGAATCATCAAGATAATTATCACAGCCATCAATCACGACATAATAACCACCGAAAACCCCACAATTTCCGGAATTTTCCGGTGTTTTAAAAAACCGGTTTCTTTTCCACTTGTTTATTTCATCTGAAAAAGAATAAAAAGCCTAAAAATCCGGAGAAAAAATGGCAAAACCACCGAAAAAAATTCGTGAACATCTGCAAATGGCCAAACGGGAATAGAACTCCATTTCACACGCAAAAATCCCATTTCATTCTGGGAAATGATAATCAATAAACTTCCTGGAGCTGCAGTGCGAAAAAAAATATCAATATAATATTGAAATTGCGATGGTAATTACCTCATTGGAGTGAATATCCTGGCAAATTTCCTCGGAAGACATTGGAGATCCCTTGGGATCCTCTTGCCACCTCGATTCACATAGAATCGACAACATTCGCTAATTTTATCGGTGAATTCACTATTTTTTTCACTCGAATGTCGACTCACCGTTGAAAATTTTCGTCTTTCACTCGGAAATTTCCGAATTATCGAGTTTATTTCGGGGAATTGGAGAATTTATGTGATATTAACGTGGGACTACGGTTTGTCTGCTTCCTGGACGCCTGTTCCAACGTTTCTGATAGGTTCCTGAATTTTATGTGTAGAGGGAGTTTCATCCCGTCCCCTTCCCCTCGTTGGAATGGCCCTTTGGAGCTAAGTCCGGGTTTTCCCCCTTCCCGCGGGATTATCTCGGTTTGGGGGAGGGGAAGGAGGAAAGCTAATAGAACATTTTTTGTAGAGAATTTTATCAACTATAAAAAAGCTGGTATGATCTTTTCTCCCAAATTTAGTCATTCTCGAGATAATTAGTTGATAAACAAAATTTCTTCCGCGGTGAGTAATTCACAACTTCTGGAATGATTTTCTTATAATTATCGACTAATTATCGGCCTTTCACTCCATGCATGATTTAACGTGGGATTCGACTGAATTTAATTGGTAAAAGTTGATTAGATAATGGTAATTACTCCTGCGATGAGTCTTGTGCATGCGTGAACGTTCACTCGAATTTCTATTGATACAATCCACGAGACAATTTAAACCATTTTACCCAAGTAGAAATTCGGCACAATTATTGTTGTCATCACTCATCAATTCTCTTTATTGATTTATTTTATAATTATTTGAAGTCCTTCATTTCTGGTGTTAAAGTCATCAACGACTCGATCATTTTCTTTTTCTCCTGATCATTTTTTAAAGTCCCCCAGACACTTTGCAATTTTTTCTGCTGGTGTTTCTACAAAAAAACAATACAATACAATAAAGAGATTTAATTAGGGGGAATTCCTGGAGAAATCACTCACTTTAATGAATGAAAAGCAATTTTTCATGGTGGCACCGACATAAAGGATTTTCACCTCGACAAATCTTCCACCGAGATCGTTAATAAAAGGAATCGAGTTAATTAAAAAATTGTGAGGCCCATGTCGACACTTGATGAGAGCTATTCTCGTGTGAGGATTGCAATATTGTGCTGGAAAATAAATAAATACATTAAAATTAAAAATAAATAGTATCTCGTCTAGTTGTTTCAATTTCTGTCATTCTTCCTGCAAAATCTCTCGATTGAACTAGTAGTTGTCGATTTAATTACTCATTAAAAATCATTTTTTCCTGTTTACCATTCAATCCGGCCTTGACGGAGGCAAGACCGAAGTCCCCGTACATTTTCTCAACGATTTTCTGGACAGAATGGTACAATGCTGAGGGTTTCAGCACCAGGAGTCTGTCCTCCTCCTTCAAGGTAATCTCCACAGTAATATACCTGATAAATTAAAACCAATCAGTAATCCCCCGTTAATTACTCGACAACGACCTTGAAAATTCTAATAATTTAATACCTGTTCTTGAATCGCACCATTTAGAGGTTAACTTCCTGAATTTTCCAGGATTATCTCATTTTTTCGATAAAAAATTGGAAAGGCGATCGCTGGATTCGATCCCTCGATTTTTCTCGTCGATGATTTACGGTTTTTCAGGTTTATTGTTGTTGTTATTGTTGTGTGACGTCACTAAATTATTGTCACGTGAATGAGAGGTCGAGGGTAAACAAAACGCCACGTGCGTTGACAGCTGCTCGCAATTTTTTGGAGGGCCCTCCACTTTTTTGGATTTAACCCAGATTTTTCGGATTTCGGGGGGAGGTATCGAAAAATCGTTCGAATAAAAAATCTTCGCATTGAAAAGATGAATTTATGATTTTATATTAGTTGTTTAATTATTCTGAGTATTTATGGAGATATTCTGGGTTTTTCGAGGGCTGCATTCGATAATTCCAGAGAAATGCTTTAAAAAATCCCAGAATAATGGAAAATCTATTGAATCAATGTCGACGCATTGCTGATCCGAGAAGATGAAAGAGTGAATTTGAAAAATATGGATTAATGCAGTAATTCCGCGTTATCAGGGGTCGCAAGAGTTTAACGATAACTGTAATAAATTCTAGAGCCGAATGAGAGAGTTTTATCCCTCGGAAAACATGAGATAATAAAAGCTCCAGCATTTATTGAAGAGACAGCTAGTTGAATCCTGACGATCAATTGGAGAATACGATGAATTATTACGTGGGTGTGGACGTGGGTACTGGTAGCACAAGAGCTGCTCTCTTCGATGGGGAAGGAAAATTGATAAAAATCTCGACAAATCCCATTGAAACGTTTAACTCAGTCCCTGATTTTTACGAGCAATCCTCTGAGGACATCTGGGATGCTGTGAAAAAGGTCGTGAAAAATGTTGTCAGCGAAATTCCTAAGGAATCTGTGAATGGGATAGGATTCGATGCTACGTGTTCTCTGGTACTTTTGGATGAAGCTGGAGATCCTGTGACAGCAAGTCTGAATGGAGATGACAAACGAAATGTCATCCTCTGGTTGGACCACAGGGCAGAGGCAGAGGCCAATTTCATCAATATGATGGGTAATCAGGCCTTGAGGTACGTCGGGGGGAGTATTTCTCTCGAAATGGAAATTCCGAAAATTCTGTGGCTCAAGAAAAATCTCCCAGACACTTGGGCTCGAGTGAAACTCATGTTCGATCTTCCGGATTTTCTCACGTGGAAGGCCACCGGCTCGGAGTCTAGGTAATTCTATGAAATCCTATTGAAATATCTAATTAGATATATTAAACAATTGCTCTAATTAGATCTCTGTGCTCCCTCGTCTGTAAATGGAATTACTCAGCGAGTCCAGATGGTAAAAATGGCTGGAATGAGGAGTTCTTCAATGAAATTGGTCTCTCAGTCTTGAAAGAAAATAACTGGAGGAGAATTGGTAACGAGGTGAAAGCACCTGGGGAACCAGTGGGCAGGGGATTATCCTCGAGGGCTGCAGCAGAGCTGGGATTAGCAGAAGGAACTCCTGTCGGTACTTCAATAATTGATGCACATGCTGGGGGTCTGGGGATGATTGGATGCTCTGCTCCCAATATCTCTGATAATTTCACCAGCAGATTGGGTAAAAAAATAATCCATGCCGCTCTCAATTCCATATTCAATAATTAATTGTCTTTTGCTTAAGGACTCATTTGTGGTACATCCACGTGTCACATGGCAGTGAGTGAAAAACCAATTTACGTCGATGGTATCTGGGGGCCTTATTACAGTGCAATGGTCCCATCATTGTGGTTGAATGAGGGAGGACAAAGTGCCACTGGAAAATTACTTGATCATGTAATTGACACTCATCCAGCGACCAGTTCAATTCGCAAGAAAATCTATGGAAAAATGTGCGAATCAAAACAATAATTCATTCGAAAAATCAATTAAAGTTATTTTAAAATTATTTCAATGATTTTTTTCAGGCACATCCAACAGTATTTATCGAATTTATTGCAATCGATGTCTCAGCAAAGAAGTTTTCCAGATATTTCGTATCTCACGAAGGATTTACACGTCTGGCCGGATTTTCATGGGAATAGGTCACCCCTGGCTGACCCGACCCTCCAGGGGATGATATCAGGGTTGTCTCTAGCCTCGGACGAGGAAAACCTCGCGCTGATCTATCTCGCCACTATCCAGGCCCTTACTGTGAGACAATTTCGAAATGTCGAAAATGAAATCAGTGGGAAATCATTAGATTTGTCTTTAATTAATTAATCTGGCTTTCCAGTACGGGACAAAACACATCCTGGAGTCCCTAACGGAGTCACGATACAAAATCGAGACGATCCTGATATGCGGTGGACTCAGCCAGAATCCGTTGTTCGTGCAAATTCACGCGGATGTCCTGAATCTCCCAGTTTTAATCCCCTCCGAGAGGGAGTCTGTGCTCCTGGGGTCTGCCATCCTGGGATCCTGTGCTGCTGGCACTTATCCATCAGTCAGCAAAGCCATCAGGGCAATGGCAGGAAGTGGAAGTCTCGTGAGACCGAGATCTGTGTCGTATCAGTGAGTAAATTTCCTTCAAAGCTTTCAAATTTTCATCAATTTCTGTTGGAATTTTATTAATTAAAATTAATCCTCTTGGAATTTTCCGCAGGTATCACGTGAGAAAGTTCAAAGTCTTCAAAAAACTCGTGAACGACCAGAAAGATTACAAGAAAATGATGAATGAAACTCTTTGATCGTTAAAATCCGTCCAAAGGCATAAAGTAACAATTCAATTACGGTTTTATCACAAGATTTATTTTTACTACATTTCCTTACATTTCCAAAGTAATTAAAGATACTATAATTGTTCATATATATTTTGTAACAAAGGGGAGTAAATAGTTGTGCGATTTAACGTCATTTTTGTGTGAAAATTGAAACGAAAAATTTTAATATAAATGATTCCATTAATATTTGTGCAATTAAAGCTGCCGGTTGTTATCCACTATTCGATTATAGAATATCAAAAACATATTAACAATATCAGGGATCGATTCTCATCAAATTATCATTAATTATATTAATTACATGTTGATTGCTCGGTGTGCGTTTTTTGCTGTAGAATTTCGAATCTGTAAGAGATAGAAAAATCTTCGTAAGACCTTTTTCATAGAGTGGATGTAATTCTATAAAAAAAAGTCCTACGAAAATTTCTCCATTTCTTTTAGATTGCGAGGTATTGTACATGCAGTGATGCAATTTCACTTCTTAAAAATTCATCTTCCCTTTTAATATCGCCAGGCACTTCCGGTCAGTCTCACTGTCGTCCGAACTTTATCTGGAAGACATTCTTAATACCTAATAGATTAGAAAATAGGAAATTCTCCCTAAACCAGGAGATAAGTCCGTCAAAAACTCAAATAGATTCTTTAAATTTTGGTAAAAATAGAATTATCTCAAGTTTTTGTCATTAAAAAAAAATCTTAATATCTAATATAATTGGAGAATCTAGTGCCTCGGGGAGGCTATTGCTCAGAAAAACGTCTGCAACTGAAACATTCCGTAAATTTCTCATTTTTCGTCGATATTTTTCAATCGACAAACTTAATGAGTAAAAAATTTGAGAAACTTAACTCATGTGAAACGATAACTCTCGACTATGTGGTTGAGCATGTACTGAAAAGCTGGTAAGGAAGACAAAGAGTATCCAAACCTCTGCTTCCAGAGGTGTGTGGAAATAATAGATTGCCCCATGGAACGAGTGGATTCCTGAATTTCCTCACAGATTTCTGCCCCATTCTGCCAAATCGTCCCTGCAATTACAATAAAAAAAATTCCCGTCCATCAATTTTTCCTTCATTTACTTTTTGTCTGATTAAATAGAGATTACCTAAATTGCTGAGTAGTTTCTGGTGATCAGGGTTATCAAATTTCTGGAGATACTCCACACTGAACACTGAATATTGCTTGAGCTCCTGGAGGGACTCGTAATTGCAGCATCGAGCCCGACTATTTGCCACGAGAAAACTTCCTGGGAGGACTTGTTTGGTGATAACTTTTATCGCCTCTTCTACCATTCCACACCTTTGCATCACTGTCTTTCCTTTCTCGGTCTTGGGCAATGGCTGGAGGTGAAATGGAAAGGAAAATGCAAAATTATCAATGAAATTATTCGATGAATTATTCAATTAATTTCATAAATATAAATATAAAATATAACGACCTCTGGCATCGCCTGGATGACGTGCAGCCACATTTTTGGGGGAATGCAATTGGCCTCGGCGATGCAGAGAACAGTATTTGAATTGTTATTTCGTTTTTTGTTCATTACGACGTCCACACCCTCTGGGATCATGTACCCCCCGGGGAATTCGTCGACAATCAGAACCATCCCTGGGCCACCCACCTGGAACTCCTCTGGATGCGCCTCGATGTAATATTCACACACTTTTCCACATTTTTCATACACTTTCTTCACGATGTGTTCTTTAATCTCTGAAAAAAAAATTATCCCGAATATTTTTAAATTATTTCGACAATCCCTGAGTCCTGGGTAAAATTTGAGGGGTTGTATGTAATATTTGAAGTGTCCTCACCCAATTGCTGGGCTGCCAGGTCGGAGGGGACGTCCTGGCACCATGCGAGGATGAGCATGAGAGCACTCTTAAAATCAGTCTTGACACCATTGAAGAAACAACCCTCCCTGATGGTCTGCTTTTTACTGCAGGATGGACAGACCCAGTTATACCTGTCCCTCAGCCTCGCAGCAACGAATCCCATGTTTCTACCCTGACACTCAGGCTGAGAGCAACTTACTGATGATCTGATCAGAGAAGTCTCCTTCAACCAACTGAGAAGCTCACCCTCGTGCCCCTGCTGGAACATCGGCTTCAAGACGAGATCGAAAAATCCCCCCTGATCTCCAAAACGTTCAAGTGCCTCTTTTCCACTGCTGAGCATTTCATCATTTTATCGTCATCATTTTTTTTCATTTAAACAGCAACAAGTTTTAGACAGCGATTGAGGTTAATTAAGAAAAAATAACAATCTCACAACCCTCACCTTGTTTTTATGTTTTTCATGACTCCAGAGCTGTCAGCGCCTGTTAAATAAAATAATCAACAGGAGAACAATAAAAAAAGCAACGAAAATCAACAAAAAAAAAGGAAAAATCGAAAACTGAAAGGGAAGCGTCAAACCCTCATATTCTCGTTAAATAAACAAACATGGAGGTGTCTTTTTTTTGGAGGAGGAGCCAAAATTTAACCTCGAATTTAGATCGTTAATTGTTTGCATGTCGGTGCTCGCGTCGTGATTGCTCGTCGGATTATTCCCAACATTCGGAATTCTCCACGTGAATGAGGAGATTTATATTCGGATTGAATTACCATTCGCCTATTAAACTCCTAAAAATGAATTATTATGCTGTGGCAAGAGGTAGAAATCCTGGAATTTACATGTCATGGTAAGGAACAATTGTCAAAAAAATAAAAATTTGGAATGGATTTGAGATTTTTCGCAAGGACAGGGAAGAAAATGAATAAATTCAATTCTCCTGATTAAACGATACGATTTGGCAGAATTGACACCGATTTGAAAGCCCTGAAAATAATTTTCAAAATGATTGAAAAATCTCGTGAAATTTCACTCGATCAATCGTGAGTTTTTATTTTTTTTTCAGGAACGAGTGTCATGCACAGGTGAATAAATTTCCTGGAGCTGCTTACAAGAAATTTAATTCAAAGGCAGAGGCTCAGGAATTCATATTAGATCGTGGGGGATCTTCAGGGACTGAGGGGAAGACGAAGAGGATGAAAATCACTGGACGGTTCCAGCCCTATTCTACGACAAAGGGAGCGAAGATGAGGAACAGTCCGAGGGATGATTCACCTGATACTAGGGATTTTTATGATTTCAAGGAGGGAAGAGACCTTGAAGAGGCTCACAAGGATCCAGGAGCCTTCATGAAGGATTCTCAAGGTTGTGTGGACATTTTCACGGATGGGGCGTGCTCTCGGAATGGATATAATGGGGCCAAGGCAGGATTTGGAGTCTGGTTTGGACATAATCATCCTCTGTGCGTTCTCATGCTTTCTTCAAGGAATTAAATTTTTTGATTAATCGAATAACAATCGTTTTTGTGCAGAAATGTTGCAAAACCAGTTGAGGGTCGGCCGACGAACAATAATGCAGAGATTCAGGCTGTGACGGAGTCAGCACTCCTCTCGAAGAAACACGGTATAAAAAAAATAAGAATTAACACCGACTCCGAGTTCCTGATTAAATGCATGACCCAGTGGATGCCAACGTGGAAGGCCAGGGGATGGAAAACTGCCAGCAATGAGCCAGTGGTGAATAAGGACGAGCTGATAAAAATGGAGAAGGCCCTCAAGGGATTAAATTATGAATTCGTGAGGCCCTTTTTAATCCATTTCGTTCTCTCTCCGGTTTCTGAGGATTTCAGTAAATAATTTTATTATTTCACATTTTTTTTTCGATACAGAATCACGTGAGAGGACATTCTGGAATCCAGGGGAATGAAGAGGCTGATAAATTAGCTCGACTCGGGGCTCAAATGTACAAGCATTGAAAAAAAACAACAAAAAATCCTCTGCAACACCAGAAAGTTCGTTTATTCTTATTTTTATTTTTATTAATTCAGTGTCTGAATCTCTTCTTCACTTAAATTGTGTGAAAAAATAAAAACAATAATACATTGGAATCGTTTCTCCTGAAAAAATAAATTCATGAACGGGTTTTTAAAAAAATCAATTAAATGAATAAATAAATAAAATAGAGCCTGGAGGAATGAACTGTTGTTGAAGAAAAAAAAAGGATGCGCTTTATCTTGGTTTCAAATTCCTAGCACTCATCGCGAGGAGTCGGATTTCTCCGTGGAGTTCCGTCGGGCATCGTTAGCAGGAGGGGGATTCACCGAATTATTTTATTCGTTGGTCTTCATCTCTTCTGCAGCGAACCCCAGAAATTTTCTGGTTTTCTTAGCAATTCATCTCGAAATTCCTATCAATCTTTCAATCATAATTATCAATTAATTACAGAGACGTTAAAAAAACATTGTGAGAAAAAATGGTTTGCTTTACAAATCCCCCGGCATATTATGCAGTCGCCAAAGGTCGCATCCCCGGCATCTACGACAATTGGTAAGACAAATGATACATCACATCCACAAATAAATTAAAAAAACAGATGAACTACAATAATATCGACAATTCTGTATCGTTTTATGGATTCCATTCAATTTTTTTTTGTCAGATATGTCTGCTGACGCAATTCTTTGTTTTTATTTCTCTCTCAAGGTTATATTCCCGGTACGAGAGCTTTATCTTGATTGGTTTTT
The DNA here is from genome assembly GCF_000806365.1 of Fopius arisanus. NCBI lineage: Eukaryota > Metazoa > Arthropoda > Insecta > Hymenoptera > Braconidae > Fopius > Fopius arisanus. The sequence goes on along the minus strand of NW_011887816.1, from coordinate 104,575 downwards.
ATTTTCGTTTGTAGGATTGATACTAAGCAACAAGTGTTTAAATTCAGTTATTGTGATTTTCGCAAATTTTTTTGTTGGGACGATTGCTTCATGTATTTGAGGAGAAAAGGACTGACTGAAGGCGATTTCGAGTGAGTTATTTTTTTTTTTTTAATCATATCGAAAACACTTGGAGAAAAATAGTGTCGAAGAGGTCATTCATTTATCATGTTTCGTTTTGTTTTTTTTTTCAATTCACAGATTCGTTTGTGGCAGGACTCACAAGGAGAAACATAATCCACACCAAAAATTCTACACTGTGGCTGTGGGCCGACGTCCAGGGATCTACACCCTCTGGTGAACCCTCAGAAATACTTCGAATGAATTTACAATTTCCTTTTTCTCCATTTATTTCAAGGATTCGAGTAAAAATTCAGGATGATGCTCAATCCAATTTATAATTCCCCGATTTTTTAGGGCCAACTGTCAGCATGAGATCTTGGGATACCCAGGGGCTGATTGGAAGATCTTCGAGTGCAAACTCGACGCCAAGAAGTACATGAAGAGAAGAGGACATAAGGAATAGTGAGAATCCTTAATTGAATCCTGAATTTTTAATTATTTCTCTTAATCGCTCGATTTTCCAGTTAATTATTGTTAATCATTTATTTTTTCAGCTACAAGGAGAATGCCCGAGTGGAGGTACCCCATCCCCTGGAGATTGTCACGTGCAAGAAAGATAAAGAGGGAAGAGCGAAGGTTTATGTAGATGGATCTGCAACGAAAAACGGACTCCCTGGAGCAACTGCAGGGATTGGGGTGTGGTGGGGTGTAGATCATCCCCTGTGAGTATTCCTTATATATATTGGAAATCAATGAATTCCTGTCATTCCTATGGATTTTTATCTCTGGAATTAATTAACCATTTTTATTTAGACTCTGAGGTTGACGTTTATTTATTTTATTTTGCAGTAATCTTTCAGCTCCTGTGGAAGGTCACAAGGCGACCAATATCGTGGCTGAGATTCAGGCAGTGACTGCTGCCTGCAGGATTGCAATTGAATTTAAAATTCAAAAACTTCGAATTTTCACAAACTCTGAGTATCTCATCAAGTGCATGAATGAGTGGTGGGATAATTGGGTCTCGAATGGCTTCATGACTGCCAGTAGGAAGCCTGTGGAGAACAAGGAGATGCTCCAAGACCTCAAACGAGTCCTGGAGAAGGTCGACGTTAAATTCGTGAGTTGTCTCCTGGGAATTCCCAAAAATGAAAGCGATTTTGTCCATTTTAATTCTTTTTGGATTCCTAATCAATTTTTCCCTCCAGAAATTCGTTTCTGCACACTCCGGGGTAAAAGGAGTTGAAGGAGCTGATGCCCTCGCTAAAAATGGCGCAAAGAAGTTCAACGAAGAATAATTTTTAAAAAAAGACAAAACTATTCCATTTTTATTTTGTTTTTCCAAAGATTCTATTTTTTTTTCGTTCTTTCGTTATCCAATGACACTCTGAAAGCCTTGGGATGGTTTTTCAAATATGTATTAATTATTACTATTAATTATAATTTTTTTATTTTGAAGAAAGAAATGAGAAATTTTTTCTTTTGTTTGACATTAAGATAATTTTTCACTGCTATGAGCTGTGGATCATTTCGACGATAAGAAATAATGCATGGTGTACTGAGTAAGGCGAGGAATTACTCTCAGGGAATGTGAGATCAACGACCATGTATTTTTGAAAATAAACATTTCGCATTTATTTATTACTTGTTTATTCGTTGATTCATTGGTTTGAAGCTTCAGATTTTCCTGGGACGTTTTCTCTCGTCGAGGAGATGGAGCTGATGCGTTTCAGGAGACCGTGAATGTCCTCGGGGGTCATCCCCATTTCTAATAGTTCATTAATTATCCTGCAAATCCAAAAATTACTAATTAATAAATCACGTGGATGCAGTCCTGTATTTTATGGGTTTATCCCCGATTGAGTGGTTCTACGAAAAAAATTTATATAAACTTTTTGGTCCAGAATTTTCTCATCTTCGAAAAGTTCTTCCACGATTTTTTTCTAAAACACCTCATTACCGGGGTAATTAATGAAAAAATTAATCTGAAGTCTTGTTGTTATTATAAATAAATCAATTTTTAAGGTTAACCAACCGAAAAATTGCTGGTGAGGCACTGACACCTGCCAATTCTGCCAGAACAATCAAATCCGCAGTATAATCCTGGAGACCCGACATTTCCTTTTCCAAACATTAATTAACAATTCATATTTTCAATTTTTCGTGTTTTTTTTTGACAAATGACAATAATAAACTCCAGAAATCAAAATAAATTTGACGGGCTGTCGTATGCGCAGAATTAGTATTGCGTGCGCAACATCAGTTCTGTGCATGTGCATAACCCATTACCAGGCGGGAAATTCGAAGGGAAATTTGAAAAATCAACTTGAGATAATGGTCTTTTCGTGTTTCGAGTCCGAAAAATCGGATTGAAAGAATGCGATTTGCTGACGACGAGCGGGAGACAGAGGGAGGAGAGTAGGATCTCAAGGATTTTGAAATACTAATAATTTAATCATTCTTTATATTTTAAAAACTTTATTTTCCTTTGTTCTTCAATCTTACACAGGTTTATATATCTCCCCTCAATCGTTTGAAACCACCAAAAACCTTATCACTTGTTCCGAGATAACCATTAAAACGGTAATTGAATGAAAATTCCCTGAAACTCATCAATTCGACAATTTTATAAAAACATTTTCATTACATTTTTTGGTATAAAAAATCCTACGAATTCTCCAACTACTCGAGGTTTCCCATCGATAAATTAAGCAACAAAAAAAAAATTAAATGAATTATCATGAGTAATTATAACATGAAGACGTTATAAGAACATTATTTCGATGGAGGAAAATGAATAAAATTGTAATGTAACGAAATTTGGTTTTTCCTCGTTAATCTCTCGAAATTGAACAATTATTTTTTCGCTCTGGTCAAGTCTTGAGATAGCAACATTTTTTAAAATGTCTTTCGTGGTCATTAGCCTCGGCTTTCACAGACAATTACGTAAAAAATATAATTGTGTAAGTGTCGAGTGAAAAACTATGGTAGAAACATTAATTCCTCTTGGGTTTAGACTTCTCTCATTTTTTTTTTAGTAAATTCTTGACTAGATTATTCAATCGACGTTTGGGCTGTTAATTGCGGTTTTTTGGGGGTTGTAAACGTCATTGAGAAGTCATCTAATGCTAGCCAGAGCACACCTCCGAGTGCTCGTCCCAGGCGGAAACCTGAAAGCAATTCAATAATTAAAATGATTCAATTAAAACAGAGTTTATGTACATTTGTCAAGTGATAATTACTTGACACTCTCGACTGCAGTACCACTGGTTTCCACATCCAGCACAGACGAACTGTGCAGCACGCTCTTGGCACCCTTGACACCTGGGTGGTGTGTCCCTGTCCTCTCTGTTATCCCTAGATGATGTTCGCCTCGAGTCTCTCTCCTCGATCAGCGAATTCTCCTCTTCCACATCCTCCTGGAGAAAAAATAGAAAATAATGAGATTGTCCTGAAGAGTTTGTCACCCAGTTGCAAAGTAATTGTCTCTCACCACGTGAACAATATTATTGGGATGTGAAGATTGGAGGGGAGTATTTCCAACTGGAGTTATGGTGATTTCCCGTCTAGCCTGAAATGGAATTAAATATAAAATAAATAATCAATGAAATTATTTTCTGAATAAAGCTCCTGACCTTGGAAGAATTTAAAAGATCGCTGATGGAGACCCCCGTGTTCCCCTGAAAACCCTGAACCATCTGTGCGACTTGTGCCTGTCCCCTGTCCCTCTCAGGGGCAGTTAAAAGTTTGGCAAGAGTCGGTGAGAATGTCGTGGGCCTAGGACTGTGACTTTTCGTGAGTATTCCATGAAGTAGACTCCCCTGTCCCCCAGGATTAGCCCCAGGTGTTGGCCCAGAAGCAACAGGATGTAGAGTGACATCAGGATAATTCTGGGGTGTCTTGACCGTTCCAGTCATCTCTTGCCTGGCATATTTAGCAAATTGTATCTGAATGTCCTTGTAATTAACATCAGGATTGGATCCAGACTTGCACGAGTCAGTGCTGGACGGCCTTGAGTCGTGAACAGTCTCGACGACTCCACCACCAGCGCCAAGTCCAATATTCACTGAATTTCTCATTCTCCTGCCCCTCCTGGGTACAGTCTCAGGGTGTCGTAGCCTGTGCTCAGCAATAACTGATCTGACATCGAGAAGAGGCCCCTGTCTACCCTCGCCAATTTGCCTCGAGTCCTGGTGAACATCCTGCGTCCTTTTGGATCGTTTCTCCTGGGGTAGACGATTGGACACTTGGGAAACCGTCAGCTGCCGACTCTGGGACTTCTGGGGAATCGTCTGGGGTTCAAGAGGACTCTTGGAGACTGGGGGGTGTCCCAGGTCCTGGGGGATGTCCTTCGGAGGCTGGGGATCCTGATGAACTGGGGGCTCCCAGTCTGGGGCAAGGGATAAACTCGCTGAGGGAATTGTCTCGGTTATCTGACCGTTACTCTCGAGATATCCCAGGACTTGGCGCTTTCGTTCCACCCGGAGGTACGCCTCCTCTTTCAATTTCCTCATCGAGAGGATCTCATTCCACTCCATCTCTTTTGCTCTCGCCAACTCGTCCAATGCCTGGTCATTTTAATAAAAAAATAATAGCGAGAATTGGGGATAAATGGGAATAAGTGAGGATAAATTACCTGGACTTCAGATCGAAGTTCATCAGCTCTTGTGGCGAGTTCCTCGGGGCTGATCCTGTCGCATCCTACCAGAGAATCGATAAACCTCTCTCGTTGCTCGAAGCATATCCTCTTGGGATTTCCATTGGCAAATGACTCCTCGGTTGACTTTCTCTTTCGATCTTTACTTCTTGTTTTTTTTCTATCTGTCAACTCCTCGTCAGAATGATTCTCCTTCTTGACAACTGCCGGGGTAGCTGTCTCCTCAGGAAGTGCTGCACCATTCTGACGGTTCTGGGGTACCTTCGGTGAATTTCGCGAGTCGTCCTCTCTTTTTTCGGCTTTACCACTCGATGGACTCGATGTCGCACAGTCCATTGCGTGCATTTTATTTAAACTGTAATTAATTGAAATAATTGCTTGATGATGATGAGCGAGGGTTCATGAAGTTTTATAATTATCGGAAGTGTATTCTTTAAAAAAAATTTAATTGGTTTGTTTATTAAAATAAATCCAAAACTACTTAATCATCAATAAAATAAACCAATTGGCGTAATTTCACTTTCATCAAAAAAATTCTTGTCATTGCCCCGCCTCTTCAAATAAATCGACAAAAAAATTCTCATCTTCAATCTTCTCCCGCACATCGTCCCTTAATTAATAAACAATGCCGTGGAGAAAAAGAGGAAAAAGTAATGGAGATAAAGATGGAGGATGCTAGCTACCAGCGCCAACTAGAGTTCGTTGCACCCCGGCGACGTTAGCAAGTTTTGGTGTCATCGTATTTTCCTCTCGTGATTCCTCAAAACAATCAGTCCCCAGATATTGTCCCTCACTCACTCATTTATCAGGAAAATTCCCAAGTGTCCTAGGGAAATGGGTAGACGAGGTCTGGATTGAAGGGGATGATGAAAATATGTTGGAATAGAGTGAAAGGGAATTTTGCAATGATAAGGGACAACCGGTGGGTTACGTACTGGCCGGAGTACTAGTCTAATCGTGACTAGTAGCGTCATCAAGACGCCTTAGGTATTGCCCTGATGAAAACTAGTGGGGGACACCGTTGGAGAGGTCAAAGACGAAGGCGAACTGGCGAGAGTGACTTTCGATTTAGAATTATGCTGGTGGGAATGTTGGTATAGGTCGAGATGATTTTTTACAGTGAAGGACGTTGGATTTTTTCAATATTTCATTGGATATCGGGGAATTCACAGGAGACAGAGACTTGTCCTCCGGAGCTTTTTTGTAGTAAATAATCTGAGCAAGAAAAAAGGTCTGTACAACTTTTCGATATCTCCCCCGTATCTCCTTCCCCCACCAAGTTATCCCCAAAATAAAAATTAAATAGCCCTCCAAATGCCCTCCAAATCATTAATACCTCTGGAATCAATAGCCTGACAACGTCTCTCACCCCTCAAAACTCACCTCGATGCGGGTTTGAGACCAAGTGCAAGTAGCACATCAATGCCCGCCATTTTCTGCTGTTCCCCCGATAATAATTGCTGGCAAACATTGCCATCCTCATCATTAAATTTTCTGTAGTATCTAATTCCCTCGTCATGACTCCTGATCCCCTCATCGCCATACTTCCCATCCTTTCCATCTTTTCCATATTTTCCATGTGTGACCTTGAGAATTGACCTCTTGGCGTCATCAACGAGCATCTTCGTCACGGGCTGTACATTAACAGGAACTCCAATTGTTGGTACAGCACCACGACGCAGCCTACTGCGCACCGGAAGTCCAAGAACTAGATGCTCCATGTCTTTCTCGTACGAATCATTGGTAAAATGTAGGGAGCAAATACGGGCTGTCTGTATATTAAATGGTACATCGCCATTAGACAGGGGTGGACGTCCGCAGGCGCGTACCCATCTAGCACGTACTTCCGGTATCTGGGGGAATCGATGGTAACGGATACGTCGACCACGCGTACGTCGGTGACTATTTCTACATGTTGCTACAGCACATTGAGGCATTTTTCAATCAACAATTGTCAAGATTTTTAACAAGAAACTTATCCACTTCACTTCTCCCTATTCTATTCACTTTTTACGATTTTACTAACTCAAGTTTCCCTCCAAAAATCCAGTTGATTATATATCGATATCGCGATTAATATCGTTATCTCCACATTCGCATCCTCCGATTATTTTCTGTTTTAAAATATGAAAGAGTGGCAATTTTTTTAGCGTGTCAAAATTAATTTAACGAAAATGACAGCTTGATCATTTGTCTGGAGATTTTTTTTCGAATTTTCAAAATGATTTTCACACAGTGTTGGGGGATTGTAATTGGTGCTGATTTTTCCCGGGGAATTTTAATTGTTGTTATGGATATTATCTCAATGTCTTTTTTGTTATCTAGCGCCGGAGAAAAAGCCGTCCATTATTGGAAGATGGAATTGTTTACGTGAGGTACCAAGACCGGAGGGGTCAATTTCCTATTTTTTTTCGAGTTGTTGAAATGAGAAATTTTTAGATTAGCCTTTGGCACTGGCACTGGCACTGGCACTGGCACTGGCACATCCCAATGTTTGAACTTGAATATCTCTGGAGATAATGGAGATAAGGTAGCATTTTGGTGTTGGATAAAATGGGTTCAACGGACAAATCGTTCTCCAGACGAATAATTAACACTCGTTGAATTATTTCACTAGGTTAGGTACTGTTGTTTACACGCGAGTTTTTGCACGAATTTGTTGGTCACGTGACGTCACTTTCACTTTGGGTGAAACAACCCCTGAGGGGGTGCGATTTTGGCACTTTTTTTGAGGTTTGACAGGGGGTGATGTGGGTGATGTACACTGAGGGGTACGTGGGAGGGTAATGAGGGGTATTTGGGGGGCACTGGGGGGTTGAGATGATAATTTTGCGAAGGGAAATGAGGATTTATGGAGGGACTGGCAGCTGCGTGGTGGCCTCGTGTCTGAGGAAAGGAGCCACCGTGAACCGGTGAACCAATGATGTTGGGGACTCTGTGTGGCGGCACCGAGACCAGGGGAGATCAGGGGTTGAGGTGGGGAGGGGGTAACACTGGTTGGAGAGGGGGGAGAGGAGGAGAGGCTCGAGGATTTTTTTTTTCATTCGTTGCTGGGATTTTGGGGTTTAATGAAAAAATGGGGGTTTTTTTGAAAGAACATGTGAGGGCTTTTCTGGAAATTGGTGAGGGGAGAGGAGGAGAGGCTCGGGGATTTTTTCAATATCGAACAAAATCATCACAAACTCCAGACATGAATCTATAAAAATTAAATGAAGTTCTCAAAATTCTATTCAAGTATTTATCAAATCGGGTGGATTAAATTTCAAAATTCAGAATGAAATTTTGAATGAATTATCAGGATTAATTAGTGGTCTAGTGAATGATCGATTAGATCGATTGAACTGGTGATTCTAAAAATGAGAGAAAGTTTAAGAAAATTTGTCGAGTTCTTTATGTGTTTATTGAATAGTTGTGATGGGGTTGGGGGTGGTGGTGGTAAGGAAAGGGCAACCACCCCCGGCTGGTCTCATGGTGCTTCACGTGGGTCTGAAAGTGAGAGCGACAAAAGGAGGGACGTCCCTTCATCCTTGAGGTGGGGTTCTCGTTGGTGATGAGAGAGTGAGAAAGAGACACCACTGGCTTTCTCGTAGGATCAATACCCGACCGAACCCCAACTTCCACCCCTCCCACCATACCATATCCCCCCGCCCTTTCGACGACCATCCGTGCAGCCTGGAGAACCCAGAGACTCCAACATCTACTTCGGTTACCAATTCAGTACTTCAGGAAAAAAGATATTTTCGTTTTGTTTTTTTATTTTGCTTTGTTTTTGATACCGGGACATTTGTTTTTGGGGTGGGAATTTTGGAAATTCGCAGACACTAGAATTTTGGTTTTTCAGGATTTCAGGGGAAGAGGGATTTTAAAAAATGATTTAATTCGTTTTATTCTGGGACATTACGGGATTTCTGGAATTGGAGAGTTTATTGTTGAGGGGGTGGAATTTTTAATCGGGAATTTTGGGGGACCAGAATTTTGTTTATAGAATTTATGAAACCGTTAAAAAATCCCGACTCATCGAAAACCAGCAAAACCCCCTGACGATTCACAAGCGAAAATCACGAAATATCGGTTGGACGGGAATTGGCGGGTTTCCAGGTACCAAACTCGACCTTTTCAGAGGCACGAGGGGTTCGCCAGGTTTCAGACTCAAAGGAAACCGATGAGGAACAAAAAAAAAAACACGCCAGCGGGTGTGAGAGAGGGAGAAAGAGATATTAAACTGGGGACCAAGACATCTGGCGTCAGGACAAAGGGAAGTTGGAGGCCAGAAACCCGAGAGGTCCATTTTGGACAGGGGATTGGTGAGGGGGGAGAATATAAGGGGGGTAAGGGGAGAACGAGGGGTGACGAGGGGGAGAATTCGTATGCGAGTGGACGGGATGCGTTAACAACCACCCCTGGGCCAACGGTACCGTTTCTATGGTACCGCTCTCTTCTCTTCTGGATTACCAACCGAATAAGGGGGGAAAATTACGGAGGGATGTGGAAACCAGACGTGCCTCGAGGGCTTTAAATACATCCCTAAAGACTAAACAACATTTTTACCAGCAACTCCTTCGGGTTTCACGGATTGTTGTTTATTAAGACGTGTGATTTGAAATAACAAATGCTCACCATTTGATGCTTCTCTTGATGATGCTGCTGACGATTCTCTGCGACTTCCTGGTGGGCTGAGTGACTCCGCCATCCTTGGCTCCATTTTTACCTCCATTTATGGATTTATCGACCTGTTGAGCCGATTTTTCGATCCACTCCGCCACCGAAGTCTTCACCGGTGCCTCCACCAGTTCGTCATCATTCAGAACATCTCCAGCAGCAGTTGCTGGACCCACAATTCCCACTTGCGGCTCCTCATTGGATTCCGCATTAATTTCCACCGTTTTTTCCACGTCCTGGGATTTATCTGGATTTTTCGCTGACTCCGATTCCTCTTTGGGGGTCGGAGGGCTGGGGGACGATTCTTTTGGATTTTCCGGTGATTTATTGTCTTTTGGGGGATCAGAATCGCTTGGGGGATGTGGGGAGACAGAGACAGAGGCGTCTCTGTCCTCGGAATTAATGGTCATTGGGTTATCCGACATTCCTGATCATCGCCAACCGAAAAAACCTGTTTTATTACACTTGAAAATTTTTATCATTCAGGGAGAATGCACGTCTTTGATTTTTCATTACTTCAAATTAGCTGCACAAATTTTATTCAATTTACCGTCATCCTCTAGGAATTAAATTACATTAGAATAAAATGATTTTTATTTCAATTGGATCGTTGAGAATCGAATAATTGGAATTTTTGGAATGATTTATGGGAATTAAAGGACTTGATTCTAGGAAATTTTTTCAACTCTCAACGACCTCTAGATAATTTTTTTAATAAAACACCACTTCAACCCCGTTTTAGTGACCTACAGAGGGTTTCAACCCCCATCGGCGATTTTACCCGTCGGTAACCCCTGGAGGAGAGGTTATATAGGATTTTTTTATTTACCACTAGTCGATAGGAATCTTAGAGTCGATTTAGTCGATTTGAGTTGATCTGAGTGGAATTTCAGGAATCCGATGCCGTTAGATTTAAATGGCTAGCACAAATAGTTTTCGAGAAAGTAAAAAAAAACATGGATCACAAATAAGGGCTCTTTTCGCTCTAGGATGCATCACTAGGGATCTTGAGATCTAAGGGAGGCATGAGAAAATTTCGGGGAGCTTTTCTTTTGCTCTCCTGATTATTTGCAAAAATGATTGCTACCAATTGAAAAAAAAATCAAGATCGAGTGCAATGATATCTCTTGCCCTATTATTTCACCGGAGTGTTTTTGTTAATATTTCGGAATTTGGGAGGGATAGAAAAAATCGGAAAGAACCCTTTTTGCAGCTCTCCTGTCGTTCTACACAAAAGTTCCTCACAAAAATTCTCCATCTCCCCCAGATTCCGAGATATCTTCCAAAAGCTACCTCAAAAATCGCGAAAATCACCGACAGTGCATATCTCCCAAAAATTCTCAAAAAACTTTAAAAATTACCTCAAATCCCTGGACTTCTGATAATCCCCATGACTCGTGGCCCGGAGGACCTCCAGAAAATTCGGTAATTCGATGAAAAAAAAAATTTTCACAGTAAAATCCAAATTTCCTCACTTTCTCATGACATTTTCACTCATTTCCTCGAAAAGTCCACAGCCTTGAGGGATCCAGGCACCAGAGGCACCAGATCACCCCCAACCCCATTTTCCATCTTAAAATCACTGACACAATATTTCACACTTCACCACAATTTCGTAAACAAGAAAAATAGAAAGTGAATGGAATTTTTGTAATAGGAAAAATGGTGGGAGAGAGAGAGAGGAATTTATAGGACGTACCAGCGCAGAATAACACTTGAATTATCAGTTATGGGGGGATTTTTAACAGTTTTTGGGGGTGTCTTAAGTTTTTTCGGGGGGTTCGCGGGATTTATCGCGAATTCTTCAAGTGGGAAAATGGCAAAAAGGATTAAAATTCTTACGAGAAGGACTAGGGATTGCAGGACGACACGAAAATTCCACGGAACTGTCCTTAACTGCTGGGGTCCAAGGGGGTAGTGACCTCTGGTCCCAAGTTTCTTTCCGTCTCGGAGAGATGGCGATCCGTTATTGTATCTCCTTCAAAACCAACACCGGGATGATTGTTGCGGGATTTTGGGATTTTCTTAAAGGTTTTTTCAGATTCTTCACAGATTTTTATATTGATTTTGATTTTGGGAGCCTCCTCATCGTCTGGGTAACTTTTTTAATCATCAGTGCTGTCTCTGCTGTCATCCTCTGGCTCCAGACGACCTCTGGTACGTCCTGGAATATTTCGAAATTTGCAAGAAAAATAGAAATGGAATATTTCGGGAGATATTCAACGAAATATAACGATTTTTTCTCGATACCTTGTAGAATCGTCTGGAAATCGCCAGAAGAGCGACAGAATTTCGAGAGTTGTGAAGACTGAATTCGAGGAGAACAATCAAAAGAGCAGAATTATGATCGAATACCGGAGAAGTGCACGAGAGCTGCACACTGCTGCTGAAGTAAATGACAGTATAATAAAAATAATTCGAAAACCTGTTAAAAAAATCGTCTGGGAGTTGAAGATAAAATTCTGACGATTGTCCGTGTTTCAGAGATGCTATCAGAAGAAGTACATGATGAAATGCATTGATATTGTCTCCAAATATCCACCTCTAGTGAATGTGAAGTGTCCCATCAGTGGATTGACACCATTTCATCAAGTTTGTTTTCACAGAAATTCCTGCCTCGTCTCCTTCATGCTAGGCCATGGTACAAGAACGTGGAATCCACTCAGAACTTATCTATTCCTCTTCCAATACTTAAATTCTTCCAGTAATTGAAGTAAATTGCGAGAAATTCATTAATTTCAGGTGCTGATCCTTCCATTACCACAGATCACAAAGAAAATGCTCTTTGTTTATCCATTCGTTCTCACTTGCAAAATCCATATACCACGGATTTCTCGTGTCTGAAGCTTCTCCAGGGGGCAGGTAAAATTTTTTAATTCCGAAATATCCACGATTTTCATCGGTTTCTGTGGCTTCCAGGTTGTTTCCTGGATCGACGGGACAAATTGTACTTGTTATTCCTACAATCAGCTGTTCTCACTGCAAATAAACCCCTCGTCCTTTGGATTCTCAAGCAATCTCCATATCCAGTGCTGAAACAGCAATCATTTTCTTGATAAAATCATCTCCACAGGACAGAACTCCATTTTTCTCCTCAATCTTGAGAGTCATTGTAATAGAAAATATTGATTTCAATCCCAATTAATATTAATATCGGTCAGGGTATTTATTGTTGATAAAAAAGGGTTTAAAACTCTCGGTATAATGTAATAACTAATTGATAACTTAGTGGTGAATTTTAATTATGCTAACAACAATCATTAATCATCGTCGGTGTCATCGTCTTCTCCGTCGGTTTCATCCTCCAATTCCGGCATTGGAAAACGCAGGATTGCAGCGATGCCAGTTACCTGGTCTAATTCTGATGGCAGAAATTTACAAAGATTTTTAGTTGTCGTTCTTCCATTGTGATTTTCAAATAATTTATTTGGGGACTTACGCTCTCCTGACACGTGCATACTGGAAAATATTTTGACGTCTCCACCGGCGTCTTTCACACTGTCCACTATCTCGACGTATTCCTTCCGCGTCTGAATGTCTTGGCATCTGAATAATTTGTCAGAGATGAGGAGAACTTCGATGGCTTGAGCCTCTGCTGCCAATTTCACGTGTTTCTTTCCATAAAAGGCCCTTGAAGGATCAGTCTGAAGAATAGTATAGAATTGCTCGAGTATTTTAACTTCACCAGCTGCTTTTGTGTCAGAAATTCTGGCGACGACTGTTGGATCAGCGAGAACTTCCTTGAGAGAGTGTTTGAAGCCTGAACTCGCGTGAACAAGCATAAATTTGCTCTTGTTCTCAATCAGAATTTTTATGTCTGTTTTACTCGCCTGCTCCATCATGTACTCGAAGAACTGATCCTTAACGAATCCAGGACTTGCGATAATTATGCATTTCACGATTTCAAAATTCACGTGACGAAGAATTCCTTGGACTACACTCTCATAAAATCGTGTTAAGCCCTTTTCATGCTGAGATATGAATCCCTTTCGCTTCCTTGGTATGGGTTGATCGATTTTAGCTCTAACAATTGTCATGTTTGAAGTTATCAGGCAGATGTGGGCTATTCCCTCCTGCATGACCACCGCAGCAACGTCTGCATGCTGTGTGGGATCGCATGCCATGTCTATTCTGTCGAGAGCCACTGAGTCCCATTTCAATTTCTTCAGGACAAATTTACGGTTGAGCTCCAGGTCTAGGGTGTGATACGCTCCCATCTTCACGTACTGATTCTCCACGATGTTTCTACCCTTCAGTCTCAGGACACATGCCTGGGTGTCAAAGTCTATTGTCTCCACTGATATTGTCAAGGTTGTTCGCACTCTCTGGCTGTTTGTACTGCCTGTTGCACTTTCTGTTTGAACTTTTCTGGGGGATACACCAGAATTTATTATGAGTCACTGAATTATTCACCTCAAAAATTAAAAAATACCTTATCGTTGATGCACTGACACAATCATGTTCAGAAATCAGGTTGTATGCGTGCCACATGTCCTCAGGATTCTCTGGTATTAGAGACACCACTCTGGACATTGAAAAAATATTCATCGGCTGTTTTATCAATTCTCGATCAATTGCAAGCACTAAAAAAAATTATTTCTCGTGTAAAAATAAATACAAACCCTCCGCCGTCTCGTTCGATGTTTTTCGAAATCAATTTCATCTTGTCCTCTTATTCCTAAAAATTGGAATGAATTAATTAATACAAGGGAAAACCATTAGAGAAAAAATCCAATTCGTCCATTTTAATGTTTTAACTATTCAGATTATTCAATGAGGTTTCGTGAGAATTTTTTATGAGCTTTCGCGGTTATTTTTCCTAGGTTAGCATAAAATTTGATGAAAAATAATTGATAAAAAGTTTCACTCACTTGAAAATATATTGCACTTGATCAGCGAATCATTAACAATTCATTTCAGTTATTTGGACTATGACGTAACACTTTAAATTTAAGAAATAACATATGGTCCGATGTGAATTACAACTCTTCATGTTTTTTTCCACCAAAATCTGAGCTCCAGTAAATACTGACTGAAAACTGTGATCAGATTCTGTCGAATCTCTCATGATTTAGAGATGATAGCGGAATGTTTGTGGGAACTTTTTTGAAGAGAAGATCGAGGGCTACAAAAAAAGTTTTGTGGAAAATTCCGCTTTCTCCCCTCGATTCAGAGATATTTAATGAAAATTAAAGTATGAATGGATTTTACCAGCTGATTGGCTTGATAAGACAGAAATCATTGTGATCATCAAACGTCAGACATTGTCCGTTATATCCTCTATATATTTTTTTCATGTTTTTATCACCTTCAACCGTGTGAAAATTGTTTAATCTCCCTCAACACTCCATTAACAATCAAAACTACGTAACAGGTGAATGAAAAAATCATCGGCTGAATTGTGAGACAAGTTTTACATAAAAAATCTCTCTTCCACTAAATTATCGAGGTAAAAGCAATGGAATAACCTATAAATAATGAAAAATAGAACTTAATGAACAAATGCGTCAATTAAACAAAAAATTACCTTCACATTCCTTCAATTAACATCAATTAATCCAAATTAATCCAACAAAATTAACAAAAAAAACAATGAATTCTTCTGAATTAATTAATCAATTAGCTGTAATATATTCTTAACAATGAGCCATTAATGCAGGTTGAAATAATGGAATGGAGATAATTATTCGCTAATTGCTATGAATTTCTAATTAAATTCTGGAATTTCTCGTCGATTTTCGTTTTGTCTAGATCAAATTAATTGATAATCATTTGTTTAATGAAAAATTGGTATCAGCCAACAGGTAATTTGTTTATACAATTAGAAGTAATATTATTATAAGCTATTTATATTCGAATATATAAATTTCGATATTAAAATAATTTTCAATCATTTTTGATCATTTTTTTTTACTCCATAAATAAATTGTCATTGTAATTATAATTATTATGTTTTTTTGTTTATTACGGTTGGAAAATTATGGATGAATAGAATGAGAAGATGAATAATTTTTAATTGATTAATTTGAGCAGGTAATTAAATCGAGATAATTCCAACAATTAATTACTATTTAGTAATTAGTGTATGAGGTATTGTTTATTATTCCGATGAGGATACGATACTCTGGTTCATCGAGTGATTGCGTAATTGTGATCCAGTGTTTGTAATTATTATTGAGGGATAGTGTAATTGAAGGAGTGAGTATGTCGGATATGAAGGCATCGGGGCTTAGACCTCCTTCAAAGATCGGAAGGCCCTGTTGCACGGTAGAACCCAAGCCAGCGATACCACCGTCACCTCCCAGATCATCAATGAGTGAGTTCTTAATTATATTAATAATTCAATTAACAATTAATCTCGTTTCCCTAAAAAATCTGAGCTCGGTCCATTTTTTGCATCTTACTAGCGAATTATTTCAAAATTGCGTGGCTTTAGAAGAAAATGCCAGAAGAATTTTTTTTTTGAAAATTGAATTCGCTGGGAAAAAGTTCAAACAACTTTTTCTGTGGGCCGCCAAATTTTCGAAATAAGAACCGGAACAGATAAAGCTGCCAAAATTTCATTACGATTTTCATCTGTAATCACGTAATGAGACTTGGAAATGTTTTATTCATGTGCATTTGTTTGATCTTCTTTGCGTTGTCATGTAATTGAAGAGCACTAGACGCTTCAAAGCAAAAATAAACACTGGAGTGGTGAGTAATAGCTGTTACAAAGTGCGCTGTCTTTATTTTTCTGTAAATGGCTGTGCTCCCACCATTTGGGAGAAAAAGAGTTGAAATTCTGGGGGAAAAATCATTGCACGCCTACAAACGCCATGAGAAATCATGAATTTAAACAGTACAATACTGTGACTCTCCAGGTTAACCAGCAACTGAGTAAATTTCTTTTTTTCTCGTTTTTTCTGTTTTTTCCTAGTTCTATCATTTTTTTTCTTTCCATTATCAATCAATAATCATTCTCATTAATCATCATCCCCGGGACTCGACTCACTGATCGATTGAGAATATAATAATCATTTATTATTATCGAGTGCAAAAAGAAAAAAAAGAGGAATGAGTTGTTACCCTGTGATGTGACATTTGTTTCTGAATAATTTAATATCTACGAGAGATATGGAAAAATGATCAGGGAACTTTTCGTAGCTCTTGACATTTTCCACAAATAAGGTCCTGATAAAAATTCCGTTATCTCTCCAAGATCCGGAGATATTCGTAATCAACTGGCTTTAAAAATCGACTGACATTTCTCGAAGAAAATGTAATGTGTTCTTGACCCAAATAATTTAATTGTCTCTTCATTTATGGAAATTGAAATCCGGTCCATACGACCTTAACAACCTGTCTTTCCACTCGAATCCCCATAAAAAAAATAACAAAACAAACAACTTGAACAAGAAAATCAATAAATACCATTCGATGAGGAGAAACCGATAGTTTTCATTTTTATGGATTTCATTATTAATTCCTTCTGGAATTTGATTCCACTGTTGTCTTGAGTTACATGAGAGGAGGTATTAACATCACAATAAGAATAAATATCTCAATATACCAGAGGGCAATAAAAAAAAATACGAAATAAAATTGCAATTGGATGTAAAATGAAAGATTTCGAAAAATTACATTTCGAAAATTTGAATTCGTTGCGTAATATCTTCGAATCTAGGTAAGATAGCGGAATTTTTATGAGGACCCTTTTTGTAGAGCGGAAAAAAATTTGCAAAAAAGTTCCAATAAACATTTTGTTGACATGAATTGTTCGATGAAGTTTTCGTGTTGGAATTGATTGATCAATCGATTGTATTGGGATTACCATAAATTTGTCTCATGCTTTTGATAAATCGTGGATTATTTATTGCTTGTCGATAGAGGAATGTCAGTCTGATTATTTATAGACAGTTTTAATCGACTCGTGAAGGGAAAATTGATAAAAGATGGAATTTCTGCATAAAACGATTTATTTCTCCGGTTGACGTAATTCTTCGTTTGTATTTCGCAAAAACTCATTGCGGTTTACTATTTTACTGCCGTGTGTGAACTTGTAGTTGTCCATTCCATATACAGAAGTCTCTTGAATTGAATTTAAAAAATGAAGAGGAGAACGAGAGAAAAAACAAATGGACAAGAACAAATAAAATTTCCTCCGAAATTCACTCGTCGCCGACGAATGGGTGGAGTTTGAATTTTACGACTTCCTTCTACCCCTGAACAACGAGTTCCTTGTGCTTGTGATTCCCAGCATTCCGATATTCCAGGGGAATGTTAAAAAATATATTAGAAAAAATATAATGATTTCTGAGAGTTGGAGGAGACACCCACGTCGACCTACAACTTCTCAGGCCACACCCACGCTCTCTTAACATTAATTAGCACTGGTACAAACCACATCTCATGAATAATTGATTAACAACAATATTTAGTGATGATTGTCACGACAATTCGAGATTAACATCATTGAGTCATGTCCTCGGTATCTAAAATTGTTTTGTGATGTCAAAACATTGGGATTTGATTGTTTTCGTTGGGAAAGGACAACCGGAAGCTGCAGAATCATATGTTAATTATAGTTTTTCATTCGTGTTACGTATGATCGATTGTATATTTAGATTATTTTTGCGTTTCGCGGTTCATTTAACGCGAGAAGATATATCTCCATTCAATTTATCCCTTCTACGTCGTATTTCGAGGCTTCCTTCTTTTTAAATCTTTTTCTCATCTACAAAAAAAAAAAAGGTCCAATGATAATCGCTTCACCGTATTCGCAATGCCTCTGCAGATTGTTATTTTTTTTTTTATTTGGTTTTCGACGTTAATTGCATGTGATAGATTCGATGGAGCCAATTTATGAGAACGTAAGACGCAGGGAGAGTGGAGTTCTCCGTCGAGGATCAGGTAGGATCCCAAAGCCTCCAGGAATCCCAAAATTTCGTAATTTTACAATTTTTATAATTTTTTAATCAAATTCCTGAGCAATCGTTTGGATTTAAACAGATACCAGTGTGGTTTTAACCGAAGACACAGACAGTTTCATAATTGGAGATCGAGTATGGGTTGGTGGAACAAAACCAGGATCCATCGCCTACATCGGAGAAACACAATTCGCTCCAGGAGACTGGGCTGGGGTTGTCCTTGATGAGCCGATCGGTAAATTTCCAGCATCTCGAAAACCCCAACAGCTAGAGGAAAACTCGATGGACACAAAATATTCGTCTTTTCACCCCGAATATTTTTTTTCCTTAACATTTTCCTCTATCTCCATCGAAATCCCCGTTTTCGGTAAATATCTCGGGATCTATCAGAGACAGAAAAATTTTCATGGGATTTCCGGGGCTAGAAAAAAGTTCCAATGAAGATTTCTGTAGCACTTCTTGGTCCTGAGTTATTTTTAATTTTGCGTTGATTTCGATTTTAAGGATGGTTTAGGTTTGATTAGAGATTAATTAACGATTATTAATTAAGGAAAAAATGATGGGTCTGTTGCGGGTTCTCGTTACTTCCAATGTGCCCCGAAACATGGAATATTCTCACGTCTCACAAGACTCACCAGATATCCACTCCAGGAGAGCCTGATGTCACCACCTGAATTGAAAACACCACCAGCAAACAAATCACTTTCACCATCTCTGAGTAAGGATCGCTACAAGTATTCATATCGTCGCCCTTAGAGATTGCACAGCTTCAGCCTAGACCCCTAGAGCAAGCCCTAACGATTGCACAATACCAATAATTAATTCAATTTCAACTGGAGAAATTCACATTTGAGTTGAAAAAATTTATCTATCAATTGTATAAACAATTCTAATGAACAATTACTAATTTTTATATGGCATATTGATTCTGGTGATGAGGAAGTAGTTTAGACGATAGAAGATGAATTGTTATTGATTTTATGAACGGAAATAAATGATTGGGAATTGGTAGATGTTTCGATGACGAGTTTATCTTCGACTACCTCGAAGGATTTGAAGATTGGGGATCGAGTTGTTGTGTCGTCCAGCCAGGGGAGTAAGACTGGGGTTCTCAGGTACCTGGGGGTCACCGATTTTGCTCCTGGGGAATGGTGTGGAGTCGAGCTGGATGAAGCCCTGGGGAAGAATGATGGAGCTGTTGGAGACAAAAGGTTTCCATGCTGATGATTTTTGAGGGGATAACGAGGAGTTGAAATTCATGCTAAAAGGACTCTCGCGGACTCACCCTGAGCTATGAGAGCCTCGTTGTCCCCTCGACCTCTAGTACCCAGGACTCCAGAATTTCTTTTTCTAAAGTCCTCGGTCCTCAGGTATTTCGAGTGCAAGCCGAGATACGGTTTGTTCGCCCCTTCGCACAAGGTCTCGAGGTCGCCCTCCCGCAAGAGATCGTCCATCGGTCTTGTCCACAAACCAACTGGTGCATCCCTGAATTCCTCACTGAGGAGGAGCGGTTCCAAGGAGTCCCTGACGTCTGTCTCCAGCTTGACGTCAACCTCGACCAGTGTCAGGGGCATCACCACAGCTAGGGTAAGATTTGCTGATTGAGGAGTCGTCAACATCACCAGGACCTCTTTAGAGATCACCAAGTCACTGTTGTACCTCCGCTGATATTTAATTAACTGTAATTTGGCCTTTTAACTGTCCTGTTTTTTTTCTTTTTTAAACTCGATATTGCAGAAAGCTAGAGCGTCCACACCTGGGCAGCGCTCGCTCCAGGTGAGATACTAATTGTTTTTTTTTTCGCTTGATGAACTCATTATTCCCCACGGGATTGGGGAACAAGTGGAATTTTAACAGAATAATGAAAAATTAAAGAATTGAAAATGGGGAGATGTGAAACTATTCGCTGACGAGATACAAGAAGATCCACTTGTTTCCGAATTTCGCTGGTAGTATTTGTAGAATTATTTATTACCATAGAATGTTCTGTTGTTGTATTTTGTGTACCTGTATTTTTCCTGTTGAAATAAACAAATAAATGGAGTACTTGGGGTACCTAGAGTAGATGGGGGGGCTTTATTAATTTTTTTCCTCGTTGATTCTTTGAGGCTTTTGATATTTGGTGGCACGGTTTTCTCGATTATCGGAGATGACTTGGATTTTCAGGAGATGTTGAAAGAAAAACAACAAGAAATCGAGATGCTGAGGAAGGAGAGGGACCTCGAGAGGGAGAGGATCATCAAAGCTGCTACTCAGGCTGATAATGCCGAACAATCGATTATCAATTTGAAAGCCGAATATGAAAAGGTAGATTTCCCTTTTCTCGTCGTTTTCGATCGTATCATCTTTTTCCGCTTGTCAACAGCTCAATCCAGGATTTATAGAATATTTATTGCAAATTGAAAAGTTTTTTTTTGGAAATTCGCTGTGGATTTTCTTCACTTGGTATTTATTTTTCAAATCAGTACCGAGAGGAGATGGAGAAAACAGTAATTGAGGCTCAGATCGCCCTGTCCCAGCTCCTGGAGGAGAAAAATCATCTCCAGTCTCAGCTGGAGGAGGAGAAGCACAAGTGCGAGGATCTTTTATTCCGTTTCGAGGAGGAATCAGTGAATAAAGAAGATATTCAGGTAATAGTCTCCCAGAGACACCCAGAAATCCTTCACATCTTTGGAGATTCAATTTTGATTTATTCAAATGCTTGAGAGCTTTTGCTCCTTCGGTGATGGCTCATGAATGAATTAATTCCCCTGTTTCTTCCTCGATTCATCCCTCCGAGACCTTATGGTATCGCTTTTTTTTTCAAAATATATATATTTGACTGAATTTTTAGATAAAATTTTGCCTTTTTCTATTGAATTTTTGAATTCTTTCTATCCTGTGCTGACGAATTTCCACATTTTCTCAATTTTCATATTTCAGAAGGAAAAAGCTGTACAGAGCGTGAGTATTATCGTGGCGACGCTGTTTTTCTGCACTGCATTCACTGCCATCGCATCATTTATCACTAAAAAAATCAAATGCTTCGGCAGAACACTAATATTAAACTAAAGATCATCAGTTGCACGTGTCATTACTATTTATTTCGACAATTAATAATTATTAATAATTATGTTAAACACTAATGTGAA
This sequence comes from Fopius arisanus, assembly GCF_000806365.1. Lineage (NCBI taxonomy): Eukaryota > Metazoa > Arthropoda > Insecta > Hymenoptera > Braconidae > Fopius > Fopius arisanus. The sequence continues at coordinate 83,120 of NW_011887816.1, read as the reverse complement.
TTCCCACTGCTTCTTGCATTGCATCTATCATTTACTTACGATTGTTGCTGTCTGCGTTCATTATTTATTCAAATTTTTGTTCAACTTTTGTATCTCCAAGTGCCTGCAAATAATAATGTTAATAGAACTAATTGCATCGTGATTATTCCATTTTATTCATTAATTTATTAACTGAATTCAGGGAGGAAGTGCGTCGGAGTTTTTGCGCGGACAGGTATCTCGAAATTTATTGGAGATACAAAAATGTTTTTTGTAGATTTTTTGTAGAGCGTGAAAAGAGCTACAAAAAAGTTTGCGTGAAGATTTTTGAAGCTCCAAGAGTTTTCGAGATACTGGCCTCGGTTTGCCACTTCATTCCTGAATCATTGGTGCCTGGTAATTAATTAGGAATGAAGCTTTATTAATTAGTGAAAAAAATCAGGTGGTAAATACTCAGCACGAGGAGAGGATAATTACTCTCCAGAAGGAACTCTCGGAGGAACGAGAGAGGGTCATCCAGCTCGAGAGCGATAATCTCCGTCTTTTTGAAACGGAAGAGGAACTCGTCAAACTCAAGGCTGATTTCACTGCCATATCAGGTCTTTTTCCATTTGTTTTTGTTTTTCGATTTCCTTTGCAGGTCCTGGAGTTTTAACGATATTTCCGGTTCACAGAAATGGAGAATATGAACCTCTGCCTCAAGGAAGCGAAGATTACGCTGGAAAATCAGATGCTCGAGAGGAATAACACGATTTCAGAGCTCTCATCGCAGATTGAGGAACTCCAGCAGAAGCTGAAGAATCGCGAGGAAATTGAAGAGACGCATATTGAAAAGCTCTCAGAAAATTTAAGCAGAACCGTTGAGGAGAAAAATTCCATCATTGCGAAGATTTCGGAGGAAAATGCTGGAAAGACTCAGGCCATGGAGCTGGAGATTGAGAAGCTGAAGGTAGTTATTGATAATCTCACGAAGGAAAAAGTCTTGGCATCGGAGTTCCAGCAGGGGGAATTCAGAAAAATCGTGGAGGAAAAGGAGAAACTGGAGGTGGAGAACTCCAGAAAAATTGAGGAGATCGAGAGAGTCCTCGGGGAGAGGGAGAGGCTGGTGGGAGAGAAAGAAAAATTGGAGGTGGAGAATTCCAGTAAAATCAAGGAGTTCCAGGTAATTGTGGAAGAAGAAAGAGAAAATGCGCGAAAAATTCAAGGGGAAAACTCGATTTTGGAAGCGGAAGTGAGGAATTTGAGGGATGAGCTGGTGGAAAAAACGGGGAAATTAAATGAAAATTCGAAGAAGATTGAGGAAGAAAATTTGGAGTTGCAAAAATCACGAGAAAATTTGGAGAAAGAGCTAGTAGAATTGCGGGAAAAGTTTTCCGCAGTTTCAAATGATCGAGGGGAGAAAATCGTTGAGTTGGACAGGGTTGGAAAATTGTTGGAAAACCAAGGGGAGGAGAATAAAAAATTGACGGAAGAGGTGCAGGAAAGCGCCGGAAAATTCGTGGCCTTTGAACAGCAAATAAATTCCTTGAAGTCTGAATTAATGGAGAAAATGGAGGAAATTAAAAATATGACCGAGACGATGGCGGAGCTGAGGGATAACGTCACGATCTTCGAGCAGACCAAAACAAATCTCGAGAGCGAGATGAAAATGCACGAGTCAACAATCTCAGAGTTAAATAAAAAGGTGAAATTTACCGAGGAGAAAAATCAAGAGTTGATTGGGGAAAAGGAAAAACTGGAGGAGAAAATTTCGAGGGTCATCTCGAGCTCTGAAGGATCCTCCGAGCAATTGAAGCAGTACAATGAGGAATTGAGACTGAAGGAAAAGGAAAATGGAAAATTTAAGGAGAAAATATTTGACTTGGAAAATTCAGTTGAAAATTTCATGGGGAAATTAAAGAAGAGTGAGGAAGATCTGGGGAAAATTTCCGGGAAACTCGCGACAACTGAGGAAAACGAAAGAAAATTATCGGAAAAATTGACCGAAAAGGAGAAGTTGTGCAATAACTTGAGTGGAAAACTGAAGGAAAATGAAGAAGAATTTCGGAAACTCATGGAAAAGCTTAAGCAAAGCGAGGAAAATTCCACAAAACTCAATGAATCTCAGGAAAATCTTCGGAAAATCCAGGAAAAATTGAGGGAGACCGAGGAGGGTTCTGGAAAACTCAACGAAATGCTGGAGAAAAACCAGGAAATTATTCAGGAAAGGATAGAGGAAAATGAGAAATTAATTAATGAAATTAATTCTAAAGACTCAATAATCGAAGAATTGTCGAAGAAAATTAAAACTTTCGAAGGAAATTCTGCCAAATTGACTGAAGAAAACGGTCAACTCATCAAGACAATCTCAGATCTCGAGAGGAAAACCCAGACTTTGGAGGAAAATTTGGAAAACTCTCACCAACTCTCAACCTCAAACATCGAATTAAAAATTTCTGAAGATATTCTCAAAGCAAAAATTGAAGAGCTCAACGAAAAAATCAGGGAACTCATTATAAAAGTCGAGGAGAAAACCTCCGAGTCCACCAGTCTCTCCTCCACCTTGGAAAATGCTTCGGAAAATCATAAAAAATCTCAGGAGAAGATCGAAGAGCTGAGCAACGAAATAATTTCCCTCACATCGCAGCTCCAGTCAATGAGGGAAAACTCTGAAAAACAAGAGGAGATCCTGAGGAAAACCGAGAGTCAGGCCGAAGCCCTTAAACTTTTCCAGGAAAATCACAAAAATTCTCAGGGAAAAATGGATGAGCTGAACTCTGAAATCTCTTCCTTAAAATCCAAACTAGTCTCCTTCGAGGAGATTTCAGAAAGGCTGAAGGAGTCAGAGGGAAAATTGTCTGAAAAAATCCAGGAGAATTGCGAACTCTCGCAGAAAATTTCCGAGGTCGACGAGAAGCTGAGGAAAATTGAAATTGAAAATGAGGAGTTGAAAAAGTCGTCGAGTCTTAAGACTTCGATGATCGACGAACTGGTGAGCGTCGTGGAGACATTGAAGTCCTCAGAGAGTGAATCCCTCAAGAATTTGGAGCTAGAATTCTCCCAGAAGCTCAATCAGAGTGCCGAGGAACTCCAGGCTCTGAAAAAAGCCCATGAAAACTCAGAAATCAGTCTAAAGACCATTTCTGATGAGAATGAAAGACTTAGGAAAACAATTGAGAACTCAGAGGCCCATATTAAAGACCAAGAGGCGAGGGAAATCGAGAGGAACGACGAAATGAATTCCAAGAATCAAATACTCGAGAGGAAAAATTCCGAATTAATTTCAATGAGTGAAAAACTTGAGGAGAAAAACTCCGAACTCCTCAAACAAAATCACAAGCTGGAGGAGAAGAACTCCGCCTTGAATTCGAGGCTCTCGGAGATGTTGGAGGAGACGAAGACCTTGAAAATATCTAATAACAATCTCGGGGCACTCGATGAGAAAATCCAGAGCAATGGTGACACCAGGAGCATGAAGAAAATCCTGGAGGACAATGAGACATTCAAGGGACAGATTGATTTTCTCAATTCAGTTATCGTCGATATGCAGAAAAAGAATGAAGGTCTCAAGCTGAAGATCGAGGTCTTGGAGATGGGGGTGCCTCCGGCTGAGGCTGACGACTACTCCAGGACGACTCTGGCCCAACCCGCCCCTAGGTTGTTCTGTGATATATGTGATCAGTTTGACCTCCACGAGACTGAGGATTGCCCAAAACAGGCTCAGGACTTCGAGGTGGAGAAACCTGTGAAGAAGACGCCCGTCAAGGCACCCAAGCAGAGGGATTACTGCGAACATTGTGAAATGTTTGGACATGACACTGCTGATTGCGACGACGCTGAGACCTTCTGATCCTCAAAACTGCCGGAATTATCGAGCCTCGCTTGCCAGTATTGGAGTAGGAAATTCAATTACGCTAGGAATGAAGAAATTCATCTCGGAATTTTAGCAAATTTCATATCTAACAAATGCATCTTGAATATTACATTCATAAATTAATTCATGTAATTTCAATTAACAGACAATTCAGAGGAATTTTCAAATGCAAATTTAATCCGAAATTCAAAGAAAATTCGCAACATAAAGAATTAATAGCAGCTTTTAGTGGAAGTTCTAAAGAAAAATTCCAAAAACCTACGAAAAACAAAAATGCGTTGAATTTATAAAGTATATTTTTATATTGTTATTGTATTCCACGAATAATGTCTTCCCATTTAATTTCCGTTAGCGTTTTTTCAAAATTAATTGATCAAATAATTATTCTCCTCAAAAGGAAGACCTCGCTTGCCTTTTTATTGGAAATTCTACAGGATGATGGCGTGTAAATAGGGTTGAGATCGATCTATTTAATATTTATTATCGATTACGTGTACATAAGACTTCTTGTCATGTTCCTTGCACGCAGAGTTGTTGGAGAATTTTGACACCAGAATTTGCAGAATTTAAGGCGCAATAACGTTTTGTAGAAGTTTGTCAATAAATTATGGTTTATTTACGAGTTTAAGTCAGTTTCTTAATTTCTAAGTATTTATACGGGTTCTTGGCTTTAATCTAGACCTTCTTTCTTCTCTTTTATTGCATCCTGGAATGAAGAAATCGAAGAAATTAATAATGAAAAATAAAAAGAATTGAGGAGGTGAATAAATCGTTCTTTACCTTGAATCTCTCCTCAAAGAGCGACAATTCTGCAATTAAATCTGTAATTGCGTGCATGAATGCCTCGTGGGGGGTGTAATCCGATGTCGTCTGAATCCTGATGACGAATTTGTGCTCCAGAGGATGAGGAACCTTGTAACCAGCGAAGAGAACGTGGGGATCTTTTAATAATTGACTGAAAAAAAAAAAAAACATTATCTTCTGAATCCTTTCGTTAGAGCGATAATCAAACTTTGAGAATTCATCAATTTACTTTCTGATCATGTTTCCAAGGGTGTGATCCTCTTTATTAACCGTGAAAATCGCCGCATTCGGCACTTTTGTGTCCTGTTCCTTGATAATTCTAAAAAAAAAAATTAGAGGACCATAAATAAATTAAGATTTCCTCATTAATAACCTCAAATACTAACTTTTTCTCCCCATCGTACAATAGGAACGATTCAAACGTTGGAGGTGCATTCATCCTGTGAAAATTCCTCTAAAAAATGCCAAGAGATCTTTCTAGTTCTTCAAAATAATTCCAAAATCATGGAGAATTGTTTTTCAAGTTTGTAAAGCAGTAAAATCAGCGGAATTGATTGATACATAAGAGAACCCCAATTTTTCTGATTTCTCCCTCCGGCATCATGTGACTTAAGTGGTTGCCGAGGTATTCCGGAATTGGCCGAGAGGGTCTCCCCCTGGGGGGGAATTCCCCGACGTCTCAAAAACTCCTCAGTTGTCAAAATGGCGGGCGAAGGATCAGCAAGTGTTAATCCAAAGGCGGAAATTGTTCGTGGACAAGCGTTTGAGGTTGGCCCTAGGTACACGAATCTCGCCTACATGGGAGAAGGTGCCTACGGAATGGTTGTGTGAGTAAAAAATCATCCCCTACGAATTGCTGGAGTACCCCTGGCCTACCACCCCCCACCCCCTTTAGCCAGAGTGATAAGAGATTTTTTTCATTCCAAGATAAATTGGTTTTTCGTCACCAAATTGACATTTACGAATTATTTGCTAAACTTTTAAATGGGTTTTGGTGATTTGGGGGTGTTTTTTTGGGGTAGCACACCTTTCGGGTGTGTTGGGAGGATTTTCCAGGCCCCGGGGGCCATTCTACAGAATTTGGCGGCAGATTTGAAGTGTGTCACACCCTTTTTGAGGAAATTAAAATGGTGATAAGGATGTGGTGATAATAAGGCTCTATTGCAGGTCTGCTTATGATAATGTGACGAAGACGAAAGTAGCTATTAAGAAAATTTCGCCGTTCGAGCATCAGACGTACAGCCAAAGGACTCTGAGGGAAATCAAAATACTCACGAGGTTTAAACATGAAAATGTAAGGATTGTTAAGGCATTATTATTATTATCTCGGTAGCAGGTGGATGTAAGGGAAAATTTCGAGTAAATGGAGAAAATGCTATTTTTTGGTTTCAGATCATAGATATAAGGGATATTCTGCGGGCGCCAACAATAGACCAAATGAAGGACGTTTACATTGTCCAATGTCTGATGGAGACAGATCTGTACAAATTGCTAAAAACCCAGGCAATAAGCAATGATCACATATGTTACTTCCTTTACCAAATATTACGAGGATTGAAGTACATACATTCGGCGAATGTACTCCACAGAGACTTAAAACCGAGTAATTTACTGTTGAATACCACTTGTGACCTTAAAATATGTGACTTTGGCCTTGCCAGAGTCGCTGATCCTGATCACAATCACGCTGGCTTCTTGACTGAGTACGTTGCGACAAGGTGGTACAGAGCACCCGAAATCATGTTGAATTCCAAGGTACACCAAAATCCAATTATCCAATAAATACCCATTAGACCATAATTATGATTTTGTTTTTTAATTATGTAATTGCAGGGGTATACAAAGTCTATTGACATTTGGTCAGTCGGTTGTATTCTCGCGGAGATGCTGTCTAGACGAGCAATATTCCCTGGCAAGCATTACTTAGACCAGTTAAATCACATTCTTGGAGTTCTCGGATCGCCTTCACCCGAGGACCTTGAGTGCATCATAAATGAGAAGGTAAATTGTTGAATATTTCCATTTATTTTTTCACACCGATGTAATCATCAGTCGTATTTTTATCGATGAATCGGCACTTGAACAAACGATTCCTAGAATTCTTGGAATTAATCTCGTAATTCCCTATGTCCTAATCATTAATATGCATTAATTCATTATCTCCACAAATGGAATTCACAAGTCCATTTATTCCGCGATAAATATATCAAAATTCATTCATTTGTTTAATTGATTTATTAAGAGCGTCAATTATTAATGGGAAATGATTGGTTTAAGGCACGAAGTTACCTCCAGTCATTGCCGTACAAACCCAAGGTGCCATGGACCTGTCTCTTCCCCAATGCTGATCCACGTGCACTCGATTTACTCGATAAAATGCTGACGTTCAATCCCAATAAACGCATTGTAGTCGAGGATGCACTTGCACATCCGTATCTTGAACAGTATTATGATCCTGCTGATGAGGTAATTTCAGTACGCTCGAATGATATTTTTTCGAGATAAATCAGCATTTCTGGAGTGATGAGTTTTTTAATTTGTTAAATTATTTGAGATATCTAATAAAATTTATTCCTCAAAGCCCGTAGCGGAAGAGCCCTTCAAATTCGACATGGAGCTAGACGATCTTCCAAAAGAAATGCTGAAACAGTTGATATTTGAAGAGACAACTCAATTTGCACGAAACCAAGAGAATGCCATGTAGTCGTACATGCCACTTTCATAACTGACGTGTATCTACGACTCAGACACACCAAAGCGCAGAATTAATGATCAACCCAGCCCAAATAAGAGAATAAAGGTTTATCATTAATGAAATCGCCGAAATTCATTAAGATTATTCATATGAACTTTTTAAATGTTCGAAATTCACTCTTGGACAGCTGTTGTGCTGTGGAGTTTCGAATTATCCATCAGATAAATCTCTCATTTCCCCAAATTTATTTTTTCAACTCAAGGAGATACAGAATAGATTAACTCGATAATAATTTTTGTTTGATTCCTTTTTTTTCCCGATATAAATTCAACGATTGGAGAAATTCAGTCGTTGACTCGTGCGCTGTCTGTGATTTTTATTGTATAAAAGGATTGAAATGGGGAGAGAGTTTCAATTTCAGTTTTATTCCATTATCAGCCCTACCCCGCCCGCCCCTTTACCCCCTTCAAAATTTTAGGTGAAAATACTCTAGCTTTAGAATTTTAACAAATAACTGAATGATTTAAATGGTGAGGAGATAAATCATCTGTTTATTGTCTCAATGTGTGAATACTTGTAACTTCGATAAATTCCTTTTTAAATAATTAAAAAAAAACGTAACGAAAAATAATACGAAAACACAAAAAAAGAGAATTAATAATAATCATGAATTTCTTCCATTCCATCTTTTCGAATTTTTGTGTAAATTAATTCGTCCAGCGATTCCTCATTGTTAAAGTGCATTTAATCGTTTAAGGAAAAATCAAGGAAAATGGATGAAAAAAAAATATTATAAATATATATTGATCATCTCAGGCTATTTATCAACTCGTAACGGTTTTTTTCTGAGTAAACGAGACGAAAAATAATAGAACGCGCATCCGTTCTTGTGTGTTGCATTGGTATGAGGAAAAAAAAAACGAGTTTTCAAGGTTTTTTTTAGATTTGATGGAGTTTATCCGAGGTAATGGAGGTATAGGAAAATGTCCACTTGACATTTTCCTGCCGCAAACAACAGCTGTGAATTTTACGCGGGGCATTAATCACCATATCAATTGGTGGTGATTAATTAGCCGATGAAGTGATAGGACGTGGAGGAAAAAAAATTAATATTGCGTTTATCTCGGTGATGAAGCTGTTTAGGAGGAAATAGTGTACCACATTTTTTGTAAGAAATTTCATTCTGTACAAAAAAAAAGTTGTACAGCGGCGCTTAAATATCGGGTCGACTGTTTACCTAAAAACTCCTCAATCAAAAAACTACTTTGACTCAAAGAATTGAATGCGAATAAATTGATATAACTAATTATCGAATATCTTCTGGCCTAATATACTTAAACGTTATGTATGTGTATTTGTTGTTGTTGCTGAATTCATATCTCAATATCTCAAGCATCAGAACCAAAAATTGAACGGAGGAACTAAAATCGACTTGAAATAACAAAAAAAAAAGATGAAAAAAAATCAGAGTGTGAGACGTAGACTAGATTCCAGTAATTCCACGAGAGATAAACGCTTAAAGTTGCACTATTTAAATTATCCAACCAAAAAATCACCACCGAGTAATTGAATAATCGATTTGTTGGCTGCATTCCCAGAAAATTTGAAGAAACATTTTTCAAGACTAATGAAACCAACGCGCTGCCTTCGAAATTCGATGAAAAAAAAAAATTAAGTGAGAACCTAATGAATTATTATCATTAAAAAAAATAAAGAGGACAATTAAAATGATGAATAAATAAACTCAAGTTCAGATAGGAGAGGAAAATGATGTAGATGTGTGGAATCAGGGGAGTTGAAGGCCGAGTTTGTAGATTAGAATTTAAATTGAATACCTAGAGATGAATAAAGCACGAACAGGCGAATGATCAAAGTCGACTAAGAGTACCTTGAGATACTAGATTAGTTTAGGTGTTTTCAATGGTTATTTTTGTGACAGCTGTCTTCCCGGACAATGTGCCAGTTTTCCCCGAGAGTTTTCACCCAGAGATTATTGTTCAGGATTATTTTTCATTTCTGACGGAATCATTGAGGGCCGGAGGAAGTCACTACCTTTTTTTCTCTTATAAAAAATTGATATTCCAATTTCACTTGAGATTTTCAGTTTATCCGTTTTATATTGTAAAATTCCTTTATGCGTAAATCGAAAAATTCTGCAGGATTGAACTGAAAATGTGAAAAATTTCTGTCTCATTTCACTCTAGCCCTCAAAAATCCCCCCAAAACCGAAAGAAAATCGAAAATCCTTCACCCCAGAATTACGAGAATGCATAATGAATGAGTGTACCAAAATATCACGGCACAAAATCAATTTTTTGAATTCATGTGGTTGTAGCCACGAGAGATGATTTAAAAGAATAAGAAAATCTGTGGATGTAGCCCTGAACTCAGTGGCTCGAGGATATTTTTTAGGTGTTTCAGTGGTTATTCCCTCGATTGTACACGAATTTTTTACAATAACCATTTACTTTGGTCTTGAAAAAAAATCCCAAGTTAATTACCACCAGATATTGAACAGAAAGAAAATTATTTCATTCGAATTTTTGATAATTTCTTTCCTCTGGACTATTAAAAAAACAACACTATTGTTAATCAATGTGAATTGTAAATGTATCAAAGAAAAATTAATTGTCAATTTACTGTAATGACGAGACAAAGTTGCATTATTCGAAGTATTATTGTGCTAATGGAAATTAAAGTGGTTTTATTGACCAATTGAATTCAATTACGCCTGATTAATTATTCATTGCACGCAGAAAGGTGAGGAAATAATAATAATGAATTACCAGTGAAAATTCGTAAGAAGGTGATGAAATTTACGGATTGCAGACTCGTCTCTCGATTTTTATCTTTGTTTTTTATTATGTCCTCGGTGTTTTTATCATGCGTTTTGTCAATTATCGTGAAAAAATGTCTTAATTTACATAATGTAATTGTCGCTATCGCAGATTGCGATGCAGCAATACGTGTAAAAAATTATTCCGAGTCATTTCTTTTCTCGTATTTTTCATTTTTCACTTCTATCCTCAGGGGAGATCGCTCTCTTTTGTGAAGACCCAGACGAGTCCTTAAGTCTGTCAATTTCCTGGGATTTCCGCTGAAAAAAAAAACCAACGAATCATTATGAGAAATTAAAATATTTACTGAATTGATTAATTAACATCTCATTAAATTCATCTTACCTCTCTCGTGAGGTATCATTGAGTCTCGCCCAAACAGTGGAAGCAACTCTTGGTTTAGACCTTGGAACGACTTTAATTACACTCCCTTTTGGACCCTGGATCTCCTTCACAGCGATCTCACTATCACTGCTGGACTCCTCCTCTTCATCCTCCTCCTCCTCCTCCTCCTCAACCACCTGAGCATCCCCCTGGACATCCTCCCACTCTCCCTCCTCCTTCTCCACCTCCTCGGGCGCAACTTCCTCGACATCCTCCTCCCTCCTGGCTCGATATTTGTCCGGAGTATTAGTCACGATCACCTGTATGTCCTCCCTGTAAATGGTAGGTGGTCGTCTCCTCCCCAAACGAGACCTAAGATCCGCACCCTCCTCCTGTTTATGCCTGCTCAACTGCTTGAGCTTCTTCTTCCTCACCTTTTCCTCCTCGTCGTCAGCATGCATCCTCATTCTCGGGACTTTACTCTTTCTCGCCCACTCCTCCTCACTGTCAGAGCTCTGAGATTCTTCTGGGGATGACTGCACATCTCTCTTCTCGGTTTCCATGTGCCTTGAGCCCAATCTGAATTTTACATTTCCTCGATCAAGTCGCTCTGGAAGACCTCTCCTCACGTAATTGTCCTCCACGTCCTCGTGACTCCCCCAGCTCTCTGATAATTCACCCCAGGGATTTTTCCCTCGTTCCTTATCTTCCTCATTCCCTGACGTTTCACTCGGTCTCCTCGGTCTCGAGTTTTTTATCTGCTTGTATTGCCTTTTTCTCGATTCTGTTAATATTCCTCTCATCCCTCCAAAATTCGGATTTCCATATTTCTTGTAGTATTCGCTCATTTTCTCAGCCCTGGGTTGTTTCTTGTCATTCCTGGTAGCAAACCTGAGGAAAATTCCTTTAGATTTAGCAAAATCCACTCCCTTCCTCCACAATCCTGGGGGAAGAGGGCAGTCAATGTCCTTGAGACAGATCCCTTCGTTCTTTGTGTCGTTCACCTTCACCAAATCATCCTCATGGGTGTATTTACCCTTCTCTTGTTCCTCGAGATGATCTGTAAGCCCGATGATCCTCTTGGAGAGGCCCAGGAGGGCCCTAGCAGCTGACACATTGTCCAACCAAACAACATTACAGGATACGTCGTTTATCCACTCGATGGCAGCTGCTGGGTACTGCTCAAAGTACTTGAAGACGTCTTTGGTGCTCATCTCCTCAGTTCCCCTCATGTGGAGAACATTGAGCCTGATGTTTCTGGGATTCTCATTGTCCTCAGTAACTCCCAGACTTGAGTACAGACCATCCTCGTTCTCCTCCAGGTTGTTGCTCAGGCCAAATCTCTTTGCACGTTCCTGCATTTTCTTTCTCTCCTCCTCCGAGAAAATGTCAATTCCAGTGGCGAATCCTCTTCTTTTATTCTGATGGCGCGTATCAATCCTCTCCTCGAGGATAACTCCGTCGTCGCTGTCCAGTCCGTCGTCCATCTCCTCGGTACTCTCTTCTCCCAATTCCATTTCCATCAGTTCACCAGCCGCCATTTCGACTTTTATTTTATTACTTTATATGGGTAATTGTTTTTAGTTTATTGGTACATTTTATGCGGCCACCGACAACTTGCCAATACAAACAATTTGACAGGTTAGGGTGACGTGACGTAAGGTATCATACAGGCACGCCCAAAGAGGATTCACTAAAATAGAGGCTCAGCGGCATCGTAGTACTGCACCCCAAGAGAGGGAGGGCGCAACACGCAATCCTGGGGTGCCCATCGAGTCGACGGGGTGAATTTTATTTTCTGCGGTATGAATGCTTTTTGTTTTTTAATTGTTTAACGGAAATTTAGCCGACTAGAACGAGCGGAAGGGGGAAGCCACATCTTGTGGAATTTCAAATGGAAAAAATTATTTATTATCGAGGAGATATGCAGTGAAATTGAACAATTTAACATTTTTTAAACGAAACTTTTTCAATATATATACTACTAATGAAATTTTGTTATTGTAATAGCGCGTTGTCCTAGCGGTAACGTGCTTGCCTACCACGCCAGCGGCCCGGGTTCAATCCCGGCATCATTCATTTTTTTTTTTAAATAATTCTAATTTTTTTTTTGTTATTAAATGGCAAATCAATAGAAATATTGTTTAAAAACTGAATATTTGATAATCGAGGAGATATGCAGTGAAATTGAGCAATTTAACATTTTTTAAACGAAACTTTTGCAATATATATACTCCTAATGAAATTTATTTATTGTAATAATGCGTTATCCTAGCGGTAACGTGCTTGCCTACCACGCCGACGGCCCGGGTTCGATCCCGCCGTCATTCATTTTTTTTTTTAAATAATTTCAATTTTTTCTTTTGTAACTGGCTAATAAATCGAAATATTGTTTAAAAACTGAATAGCTCTTCGATTGTCATGTTCCCCTGATACTTTTACAAAAATTTCGAATTTTTCACTTGCAGTGAAAATTTCAGTGAA